>NW_020954681.1:3056654-3150625 GCF_900497805.2 Vombatus ursinus
AAGAGCCTGTGATAAACAGAGATAAAATGAAAACAGTTGTGTATGTGGAAGAGGGCTGTGATCTGGGTAATGGCTCATCATTTCCACTTGCACTCTTCCCGCCCCCACTACAAGGCAAGCTATGGTGAAATGAAATAAGCTTGGATTTTATCAAGTGCGGTGTAGTAGAAAGACTGCTGAACTTGGAGTCAGGAAGACCTGGGTTTAAATCCCACTGTTGACATACTGTGTGACAATGAGCAAATTACTTAACTTCTCTAAGGCTGAGTTTCCTCATGAAAAGGTAGGATGTGATGACCTACAAGGTCCCTTCCTACTACCCCAAAACCATACTACTAGGATAAGTACTGAAGGACACGGACAAGAGTAGCACAGGATAAGGAGGCATGGATGGCTTATAAGCTGTCTACATCCTAAGATGGACTATATACATCAGTGATATTGTGAATCTTCCAAAGTATCTGCCAAATAAAATCTGTCTGAATTGTGAATGTCTGAGATAGTTTCTGCTGTTTGGAAAGGAGAGGGCCTGGGGTGAGGGGGGGGCAAGGGTGTGAAGGGCACTTGTTGTCATGACAGATGGATGTACCCACAATACCATGGAGATGGTTCTCATCTGTATCACTTTAGCCGGATTGGTGGAGCTGGTGCAGAGCTTTGGGGAGTAATACGGAGAACTCTGATCACCCCTAAATATATGCCTCCTGTGGAGTTGCCAATCCTTGTTTTTTCTTGTATTTGCCCTGCAATATGACATGTATATATTTCCCTTTTCCCTTTTCAGTCCCATAGCATTCTAAGCTTCTGAAACATCTGGTACACTCATTACCAGTTAGGCTGGGAAACCCCCAGGCAGACACAGACTTTGGTATGCAGCTAGCACATATGAAATATATCATTTTGAACAGAGAAAATGGGGATATCCAAAACTATCAATATAAAGTTTGATATATTGTACAAATGACAGTCATCTGCACTAACTAGAAGCCCAACTCTAGGGACCCTGGGGTTAAGGGGCAGGGTGTTCATGTTTATTACCTTATTTGATTCTGCTGCTATTCCTTCATGGGACATTTTACCTATGAGGAAACTGAGACAGAGGTTACATAATTTGTCAAGGTCACACAGCTAGTTAACAGCAGAGCTGGGACTCAAATACAAGTTGATTATCACTTGTAGTCATTTTTCCATCACTTAATACAAACCCACTTAAAAAAGTATTTTCATTGCCAGCCCCTAGTTGTATAAAACGAATCAGTGAGCACCTAATTAATCAGTTTCATGGGTTAAGAGATGATCACTAATGCCACTTGTGCCTTTAAATTCAATGAACTCTTTGTAACTAATGTCACAATAAAAAAATTTTTAAATTTTAAAAATCTTTAAAAGGAGTTTTCCATAAAGTGAAACAACCAGTAATCTAAATGGCATCATGATGCCTATTGAAACATTAACAATTGTGAGGTTCCCCCACCCCGAAACAGATTAGGAAACATCAATCTGGATATAAGCTTAATGAATAGCAGTTACCCAAACACGTTATTCCATGTCAGCAGGCATCACGATGGACATCAGACACAGCGGCAGCTCAACAGGGCTAAATACAGAAATAATCTGCATGAGTCTCCCTGACCCAAACCAAACAAGCCGTTTGGTGTGTATTTACTGCTGCCTGTATAATTTCAATAATTGGACTCACTGGCTAAACAAGCATTGGTACACAGCTGCAGAACCCCAAAGAAAATTTCAGACAGGCTATTAAGGAATGATTTATGGAGCAAGCTTTTGTTCAACCAAGTGATTAGAATTTAATAACTTAGCTTTGAACTGGACATAACCATAGTGAGAAATAAAAATGGGGGAGGGGGAGGAAGGGAAAAGCCTTATGGGAAAATTTGAGCTTCAGACTCCAATAAGGCTTTGATGATAGTACTCAAGATGCTTTTAAAGGAAAGAGGCTCACCTGAAAAAAAAAATTAAAATAACAAAAAATCTTATGAACACATTTTAAGGCAAAGCAATTAATGCTTTCTTGCTTTTGGATGCCAAAAATTACTGCAACATTTTCTAACTCACAAAATCTTGTCCTGTTTCCTACATAAATTTGGTTCAATTAAATAAGCATTTATTAAGTACCTACTATGTACCAGGAATGCCATTACAAATATAGTGCATTCTCTGAGGCATTGATCTCAATTCCTGTTAACTAAGACACATCTAAAGGGTGGGCATGGCTACTATATCCAGGGGTACTCCTTAGGTATTTATGAGTGATCTTTTGTAGTTCTATAGATCACATGCGCATACTAGTCTGCTCCTCCCCCACCCGCATATCAAAATTAACAACTGAAATTCATTTTATCAGGCAACTTAAGTAGCTTTTACTAGGGAATGATTATTAAAGTGATATAACTGGGACAAATTTCACTCTCCCCCATCCAATGTCTGTAGCACACTCTTCCACTAGAACATCCTCAGTCTCCTACTAATCCATACAAAGCCCAAGGAAAAGTGGGTTCAGGAGCACATGTAGCAAAGGGAAAATTCAAATCTCCTCATTGCTAAGAGTAATTTTCTCCATTTCGTGGAGTGCTCAAGAAGTTGTCCATTGGTATGATGCAGCTCATTTTCTGGGCTCTTTATAGAGATATGGGTGTGTGTTCAGTCTGCCCTTGGCTCCTGATGCGGACGCTACTGCCAGCTTCTGCGGTCCCCAGGCAACAACGTTAGGATACCAAAGAGAAGACAGAAAGGCCAAAATCCTCTGGATTCTTTGAAACTTGCGAGGTCCTATGCAGACCAAGTGGGTCAGGGAGCAGAACAAGGTCAAAGCTAATATGGCTCATGCTGCCACCCACATGACTCCTTGTTCATTGTTCATTGTAATACACATCTTTACCATATGCTGGAGTGAGTTGGGTTTTGAAATGATCTTCACAACCCAATGGACTTGAATGTTTCTTCAGCCAATCCAAATACTTTTCTTCTCAAAATCATACAAATTCAAGGAAATTTGCCACTCAATTTGAAGTGTTTCACTGACTGCTTGACTGAGACTTCTTACTACATTAAGCTATCAGGACATTTATCACTGATTTTGAGTGGGATAGGGTAAAGTGATTGTTTTACACACTGAACCCCTTTCTTATACAAAGACAGTAATGAAACATTTTTCACCCTTAAGAAACTTTATATCCTACTGGAGCTTACATTCAACTGTGACATTATCAGAGACACAGTGTAGGCACACTGGAAATGAATTGCCTAAAGAATAGAATGAAGCACCTTCTACAACTCATGAAAGGCACATTCCCATGATGCCAAGACACAGGCCAATTTTTCCAAGTGTAGCAGGCATGAAGACATTTTTGTGACCTTTCTCTCCTCTTAAGAGTGTAAAAGGTACAGATGATTTCATAGTCTATCAGGCAGAACTCCAAGCAAAGAAATCTGTAACTAATATTGTAGGAAGAATTTTTATTCTCTGGTTGAATTATACATATTATAATCAAAGTGAAAACTGTTAGGGTGATGGGAAAGCTCATCTTGGTTGGAAGGGAAGCAGGCTGCAATACATTACGAAAAAGGAGACTCAGCACATAGGATGTCATCAAAGACTGATGATGATGATGATGATGATGATAATGATGATGATGAAAATAGGCTTTTTATATGGAAAGAGGGAGGGATAACTGATGGGCAACTATATGCTCCAATACTGTGTTTGAGATGTAAAGAAATCTTGAGGATGGCCCTTATCAAATTGGTTTGGATTCTAATGGCAAACCATATAAAGAAATGGACACAAACAGAGAATGGTCAGGGGAAAATGCATTGAAATCATTATCACTGGAGTAATCATGTCAATGAGATTCCAGTTTCATTCGGACATATTGGAGTTAGCACTAATACTACATGGGGAATCTTGTAAAGATTGTATAGTGAGTGATAATTGAGGCATAGCTCTCTTCCCCCCTCAACCTTGCCCTCACATTCATAAAACTCAGCAATGATAAGATTAAAAGTGAAAGAACGTGCCATAAAGTGATTCTTACCAGCCTTCTGCAACACGCTGCAACTCAACTCCCATGACCTATGCACTGACTGAGGATGAGCCTATAAGCCTATGGGGACTGCAATATCATTATATTTGAGACCTTGACAATATATGGAGAGTTGGAAGAGGGGTCCTTGCTTTCTGGATGCGGGTCTCAGATCCTCTCTGCTATAGCTAGTGGCTGGCTATAGACAATAGGCACAATACACAATAGCTCACAATAGACAGTGAGTAGAAGGAGTGAGAGAGGGAAGGAAAGAGAAGGGAATAAGTATTTATATAGTACCTACTATGTGCTAGGCACTGTGTGAAGTATTTTTGCAAATACTATATAATTTTATTCTCACAACAACCTTGTGAGTTAGGTGGTATTATTATCCTATTTTACAGATGAGGAAATTAAGGAAAAGAGAAGCTAAATGACTTGTATAGGGTCACATAGCTAACAAATGTCTAAGGCAAAATTTAAACTTGGGTCTTCCTGACTGAGGGCCCAGTGTTCTATCCATGTACCAACAGATGCCTAGAACATGAAAAACAGACCCAAGTGCAATATGCTCTCAGAATATTCCTTCAAGTAATATCTTAGAGGTACACTTAAAGGAGAGAGAAACACATGGAAACCAAACTACTGTGATTGGTGAAGGTGGAGAATTAGGGCAACAACCATAGAAACTTTGACTCTCCCTAAAGCAGTATCCCAACTGGTCATCCTCATTCTCTGATTAACGCAGATATCACCCAAATCTAGTGATCTAGGAAAAGAGAGAACATGTGGTAAGAACAAGTGGAGGGGCCACAAAAGCATTAAACCACATGTAGGGACAGTACTGGAGGTGAGGCATATATCTTCAACAAAGGGACTATGGAAAAATAATAAGATTAATTGATAAAAGGGACAGCTAGGTGGCACAGTGGATAGAGCACTGTCCCTGAAGTCAGGAGGACCTGAGTTCAAATCCGGCCTCAGACCAAACACTTGACACTTACTAGCTGTGTGACCCTGGGCAAATCACTTAACCCCAATTGCCTAAAAATGAAAAAAGATTAATTAATAAAGTTGACTGAGGAGCAGAAATGAATAAACATTTGAAGAAAAGAGCCACCTTAATGCATAAGTACCTCACAATAAAGGAAAGTGAATCAAAACCTCCTGAAGAAAGTGAAGATATGAAAACAAATTTTGCAAGGTCTTTGAAATGCTAATGGAACAACTTCAAGAACATTGAGAATGGCCCTTATTTCTTTGCCTTTTTCCCTTAATTCTTCAGTTGCCTTTCTCATCCGTCTCAATGCTTACCAAGTTAAATCAGAGACAAATGAATTTAAAACAAAAGACAGAGCTATTTTCAATAACAGTTGATGACAGAATTAGAAAGCAAAAAAACATAATGGCAGAAGAAAAATTAATGGAATAAAATTTGGGGAAAAAACAATACTGGAAAAGGAGATGAAAACTCTACAGATTAAGAAAAGTGAACATGAATATAGTAGGTAAAGACATAATCTAAGGTTTATAGGTATTTCAGAAGATTAGAGTGAAAAAGAAAGCCTAACTATAATACTTAATCATATAGAAAATTGCTCAGAATTGTTGGACACAGCAATGTATTGATAGATGAACTAAGAGAACATTAATAGAAAGAAACCTCAAGTTTAACTCACCAAGACAATTAACATGGGGCAGCTAGGTGGCACAGTAGATAGAGCACTGGCCCTGGAGTCAGGAGAACCTGAGTTTAAATCTGGCCTCAGACATTTGACACTAGCTGTGTGACACTGGGCAAGTCACTTCATCTCAATTTCCTTGCAAAAACAGAAGACCATTAACAGTTTAGTAAAGGAGGCACAAAAATACTTAAGAAAATAACACCTTAAAAATCAGAATTGACCAAATGGAAAAAGAGGTAAAAACAATTCGCTGTTGAAAATAACTCCTTAAAAAATAGAATTGGCCAAATGGAAAAAAGGTACAAAATTTCAATGAAGAAAATCATTCCTTAAAAATCAGAAGCAGGTAAGTGGAAGCTAATGACTCCATGAGACATCAAGAAACAATAAAACAAAGTCAAAAGAATTTTTAAAAAATACAAGAAAGTGTGAAATAACTTACTGGAAAAAACAACCAACCTGGAAAATAAATCAAGGAGAGATAATTTAATAATTAATGGATTATCTAAAAGCTATGATCAAAGAAAGAGTCTAGACATCATATTTCAAGAAATTATTAAGGAAAACTGCCCTAATATCACAGAACCAGAGGGTAAACTAGAAACTGAAAGAATCCAACAATCACCACTTGAAAGAGATCCCAAAATTAAAACTATCAAGAATGTTATAGCCAAACTAAAAAGCTCCAAGAGAAAAAGAAAATACTTCAAGCAACAAGAAAGAAACCATTTAAATATTGTGGAGCCACAATTAGGATCATACAAAATGTAGCAGCAACTGCTCTGAAGGGAGTGGAGGGCACGGAATATGATATTCAAGAAGGCAAAAGAGCTGGAAGTATAAATAAGAATAACCTACACAGAAAAACTGAGTATAATCCTTCAAGAGAAAAAATAAATCTTTAATGAAACACAGAACTTTCAAGCATTCCTGATGAAAAGACAAGAGCCGAATAGAAAACTTGACTTTCAAATAAAAGACTCAAGAGAAACATAGAAGAGTAAACAGGAAAGAAAAATCACAAGGAACTCAGTAAGGTTAAATGGTTTACTTTTCTTTATGGGAAGATGATACATGTATCTTCTAAGGACTTCATCATTATTAGGGCAGTTAGGATTCTACATAGAAATAGAATGTGGGAATAAGTCAATCATACTGAGATAATATAAAAAAAGGATAGGTGATAAATAGGGATGCCTTGGATGAAGGCAGAAGGGAAAAGAAGAATGGGGAAAATCATCTCACATAAAAGAGAAAAAGAGCAGAGCAATGAATTGGGCATGCAACTAAAAAACTAGAAAAAGAACAAATTAAAAATCCCCAGTAAAATGCCAAATTGGAAATCCTGAAAATCAAAGGAGAGATTAATAAAATTGAAAGTAAGAAAAGCATTGAACTAATAAATAAGACTAGGAACAGGTTTTATGAATAGATACGTGTGTGTGTGTGTGTGTGTGTAAACACTTGGTTAATTTGTTTCAAAAATGAAGAAAACCAAATAACAAGTATCAAAAACAAAAGGGGAAGGCATCCCCAGTGAAGATGAAATTAAAGCAATTATTAGCAATTATTTTGCCCAATTATATGCCAGTAAAACTGACAGGCTAAGTGAAATGCATGAATATTTACAAAAATATAAACAGTTCAGATTATTAAAAAAAAAGAAATAGAATACTTATATAATCAAATCTTAAAAAAAAAACATTGAACAAGTCATGAATGAGTTCCCAAAGGAAAAATCCCCAGGACCAGATGGATTCACAAGTAAATTCTACCAAACAATTAGAGAACAATTAATCCCAATATTATAAAAAGTATTTGCAAAAATAGGCAAAAAAGGAGTCCTACCAAAGTCCTTTTACAACACAAATATGGTGCCAATACCAAAGCCAGGAACAGCAAAAGCAGAGAAAGGAAACTATAAATCAGTTTTCTTAATGAATATTGATACAAAATTTTTAAATAAGATGCTAGCAAGGAGATTATAGCAATATATCACAAAGATCATACACTATGACCAGATGGGATTTATACCAGGAATGCAGGGCTGGTTCAATATTAGGAAAACTATCAGCATAATTTGCCATATCAATAACAAGACTACAAAAATCATATGAATATCTCAATAGATGCAGAAAAAGCTTTTGGCAAAATACCATACCCATTCTTATTAAAATACTAGAAAGCATAGGAATAAACGGAGCCTTTCTTAAAATAAGTAGTATCTATCTAAAGCCAAGAGTAATCATGATCTATAATGGGAAGAAACTTGAAGTCTTCCCAATGAAATCAAGAGTGAAGCAAGGACATCCATTATCACCGCTATTATTCAATATTGTACTGGAAGTGCTAGCTATAACAATATGGCAAGAAAAAGAAATTGAAGAAATAAAAATAGGCAATGAGGAAACAAAACTATCACTCTTTGTAGATGATATGATGATATTTTTAGAGAACCCTAGAGAATCAACTAAAAAACTACTTGAAACAATTAACAACTTCAGCAAAGTTGCAAGATATGAAATAAGCCCACATAAATGAGCACCATTTCTATATATTACCAACAAAGTCTAGCAAGAAGACATAGAAAGAGAAATTCCACTTAAAATAACTGCAGATAATCTAAAATACTTGGGAGTCTACCTGCCAAGACAAACCCAGAGATCATATGAACATAAGTACAAAACATTTTTCACACAAAGACAAATCTAACCAATTGGAGAAATCTTGATTGTTCATAAATAGACTGAGCCAATAAGATAAAAATGACAATTCTACCTAAGTTAATTTACCTTTCCAGCACCACACCAATCAAACTACCAAGCAATTATTTTTAGAGGTCTAGAAAAAAAATAGTAACAAAATTCACCTGGAAGAACAAAAGGTCAAGAATATCAAGAGAATTTTAAAAAAAAAGAAGTTACTAAACTCCTCTAGCCCTTTTAATCTAATAATTCTACTATTGTTCATAAAACCCCTCGTGGTCAAAGAAAAAGTCCAATACATGCCCAAATTGTCATAGAAGCAAAGAATCATAAATAGAGTATCCATCATCTGTGGAACTATGGTATATGAATATAAT
This sequence comes from Vombatus ursinus, assembly GCF_900497805.2. NCBI lineage: Eukaryota > Metazoa > Chordata > Mammalia > Diprotodontia > Vombatidae > Vombatus > Vombatus ursinus. The sequence continues at coordinate 3,065,465 of NW_020954681.1, forward strand.
GTTATATTATTATGTCATATGACATAAAGAATTCAGAGAAACATGGGAAGATTTGCATGAACTGATATGAAAAGTAAAAGCAGAACCAAGAAAACCAATTTCATGATGACTACAACAATGCAAAAGAAAAGGTCACTAGACAGGTATTGAACTCAGTAATTGCAAAAGTAGCCAAGTACCTAGAAAAGCAATAATGAAACAACATGCCACTTTCCTTTGCCTAAACTGGGGTGAGGAAAGTAGTAATCAAAAGGAGGAGACAGATATGTCCATCATTTCCAAAATAGACTTGACAGGGCTTGATGATAGATACAGGATGGAGGGAGAAAGAGACAAATCCACAAGGATCTTCAGATTTCCAGATTATGTGATTAGTAGAATGATGATGTCATAAGAAGAAAAGAGACACAGGAGGAGGAGAAGGTTATTAGTTGTGGAGTGTGAGGAGATCTTCAGAAAGTATCTTCTCAAGACAGATAACATATTCAATGAGCCCCTAAGGTTTTGACTGACTTTGATTGACTCATTACAGAATGACTCATGGTGGTTACATATGGGTATGATGAAGATAGTACAGCACAGGCTTTCTCTATGTTCTTCTGATTATCAATTCTGTGATTCCATTATCTGTGTGTGTGTTATACCCCAACTTGATATATTTAATAAGCTTCATGGGGAGAGGGATAATGTATTCTATATATTTGTACCACTTTGTGTCCTTACATTGGCCCTACCTCCATCTCCCCGTATCCAGCTCAGTGCTCTGCATAAAATGGGCCCTAGGTAACGTTTGGTGAATTTGTATTTTATCATGATCAAACAAACCCAAATCTATTAGAGAAAAAGTAGTATCTATCCTTATAGCACTTGGTATGTGCAGAGAGAATGGGGTAGATCTGGGCCACTGAGTTAGCCAGATAGAGAGAAGTAATTACACCATAAATCCTGAGATAGGAGAGGATGGATGAAAGATTGATTTGTGAATATAATCAAATTTCAGGGGGAAAAATTGAATCTATATTTGGATGTGGTGACAAGCCAACCATATGCTTTGTCACCCCCCAGGCATTGTTGCAGGTTGCTACTGAGCATAGGAATCAAGTTATAGCAATAGAAGGCCAATTTTCTGGCTTGGTCACAGCTCCCAGTAGTATGCCTTTATGGAAGTGTCATTTCTAGGAATAAACATATACTATAAAAAGTACAGTGGGGGAAAGCAGAGTTGACACAGAGACAGAGAAGTACCAATTCTCTATATATTGAAAGAAAGAGAAGACAGGTTTCTAAAACCTTTCATTTGCTGGTTGCAAAATTGTTGCAATGTATAGGATTATATCCATTTCCTCATTATCCAGTGCCTAAATCCCAAGTGAGATTTTTCTATACTTTAGTTAGAAAGTTTCATTCTTTCTTTACATCATGGTGTCTCTGTCTATTGCAGTCATTGAGGACTGGGTGGCGTAGCGGGGGGGGGTGGGAATGAGAAAAATCAATGCTGATTGAGGACAGATAATTTGATTTTTAAAGATTTCTTGTATTTTCTCTTTTGGATCTTTTCAAGAAACATTTTGGTATTTATTCTCTGATTCTTAAGGTTAACAGTCTATTTTCAAAAAGTAAAAGAAAGACAAATATTTAATACTGATCCAGTTACTTTATTCATATTCAAGAAATAAGAGCACAGCTACTCATAACACCAAAGAAAACCCTAGAGAGTCTAGGGAGGGGATGATCATTTTATCCTGCCTGGAAGTTCAGTGGCAATAATATATGAAGATGGAATTTAAAAAGCATTCCTTTTTAAGTAGTAATATCTTCCCAGCACCTTAATATGGAGGGTTTTCTGGTGTCTTTCCAGTTAAATATGGAGGCAATATGAGGTATACTAATGCTTAACTAGTGTCATATTTTTTGTAGTAAATTCAGGGAAGCCAACCTTTTGACTGTAGAATGTAAGCTACATGAAGGCAGAGGTTATTTACATTTTTGTCTTTGTATTAGAACCACCTAGCACAGTATTTTGCATGTAGAATAAATTGAATATCTCAGTTCTCTGTTATGTAAATAAAGCAAGTTGGACTAGATGACAACTATGGTCTCTCACCACTACATCTAACATCCAATGACCCTATGACTGATTTTCCCCTGGTGAACTGACTGGCCTATTTGGCATAACTGTCTCACCTGACGTGTAGATTTCTCCTCAGTGTTCTGGGGAAAGCCTACCTCCTGATTCAGACTATTCCACTTTGGAACCATTCTCACCATTAGGAACTTATTCCTTCCATCACAATTGAATCTGCCTCTCTACCAATTCTACCCATTGTTCCTTGTTGGCCTTCTGGGACCAAGCAGAATAAGCCTAATTGTTTTTCCACATAATGGCCTTTAAGATACACTTTCAATGGATCATAGACTCGGAGCAGAAAGGACCTCAGGGGTCACTGAGTTCAATCTCCTAAGGTCTCTCTCAGATGCTAAGTGAATTGCTTAATCAATTTAGTAATTCAACACAATTTTCAATGTGTGCTTTCCATATATGAGGCTCTGAGACATTTTATATACACATATACACACACATACATATATATATATATATATATATATATATATATATATACATAATGGTAAGAATATATGGTGCCTCCCCTCAAAGGGCTTATTGTCTAGCAGGAGGTAAAAAATTATAATAATAAGGCCACATTTCATCTTGTACAATCAGAAACAATACTATGGGAACTGAGAGGATGGAGATTAATAGCTGGGGATTCATGTCAAATGTCTCAAAACATTTGGTCTCTGCTAAATGGGACTCTAGGTCATCAACAATCCCAGAAGGTATTCTTGGAAATCTGACAACTACTTTGAATATGAGTACTAATCCTTGGATGGGATTCATGGGACCCAGTGGGGCAATTTCCACTAGCAGGACGGTTTTGTTTTCCTGGATTTTGTTTCTCTAGAGAAGTGAAAACTGCTATCGATGCTCTGAATATGGCCCTGATAAATGCAAGATCCAAAGCTCTTCCCTATGGGAGATAAGTTAAATGTTAGGGATGTATTTAATGACAAAGACATCACCACCAGCCTTCCCTCACATTAGAAAAAGCATATGGATTTATCCACGTATTTCTGCAGCTCAGATACACAGAGAACATTCTTTTACCTCAAATACTACTTCCCAAAGTCCATTTTGGCATCTAAATACAAAAGACAAGGTGCAGTAAATAATACTTGTCAGTGATATTGTATATTGCTCTAAAAAGCTTTTCAAAAGTCTAGCTTTACAAAGACCCCCAAGTAATTTACCTCTGGAGTTTGGACTTTCTGTCAAGATGTGCTCAGTGTGTTGAGAACTGATTATCTCCAGAACCCAATGGAAGGTACAGAAGAGGAGAGCAGAGGGGTCTAAAGGCAGACTTTCTCATTGAAGAGCCCCACACAGAACAGACTAAAGCTTTCCTTTGAAATGAAGGATGTGAGGAAGATAAGGACAGGGGGGTAGGGTGACTATATTGGCATTTTCAAACACCAAAGTAAGGAAAACTTACCAGAAAGCATTTACCTTATCAGTACATCAAAAGAACAAATGAAATAGAGCTCATTCTGTGAAATGCTTTTGATACATGGAAATTAATCAGATGTGAAGTTAGTATTGTCACCTAACCCCTGAATGAAATTTTTCATCTTTCCTTTGGTTTCACAGACATCCATCACCATTTGCTGCTGATGAAAATGGGCATTATAATACCAAGCATCATACTTAGATTTAGAATCAGAGGACCTTGGTTTTAATCCCGGCTCTGCCATTTGCTACCTGTGTGATCTTGGCTTAGTCACTACTCTTCTCCCTGCCTCAGTTACAAAGTTGAATTATATGGCTTTTAAGGTCTGTTCTAGATATGGATTTATGGTCTTAGTATGGTCACCAAATGTTATCGAGTTCAATTACTTGAACTTATGTGCACATGTTACCTTCCCACCAAAATGGTTTTCAAAATTTTCTAAGCAAGTAATTATTTAAAGGTTAAACTATGTGGTTCCAACTATGAAATTTGGTTCTTAGAGACATCAGGATGATAGGATAAATTTCAAAAAGAAATCTAGAGGTATTGCTGATGTAGTAACAAAGTAACATAATTATATTCTAGCTAGGTGACGCTGTAGTGGATAGAGTGCTGGGCCTGGAGTCAGAAAGACTCATCTTCCTGACTTTAAATCTGGCCTCAGACACTTACTAGCTATGTGACCTTGCGCATGTCACTTAACCCTGTTTGCGTCAATTTCTTCATCTATAAAATGATCTGGAGAAGGAAATAGAAAACCACTCCAGTATCTCTGCCAAGAAAATGCCAAATGGGATCACAAAGAGTTGTACACAATTGAAAAACGAATGAACAAAAACTACCACCACAACAACAAATACTGTCTTACTGGATATGGTATCAGAAAGGTCTGGGTTCCTCTCTTGCTCTGGCACTAGGAGCACAACCTTTGGCAAATCACTTAATTTGATACGCGGATCCACGAGGATATTTGAAGTTATAGATAAGTTGGAATTTGTTTCAATGAAGAGAATTTCTCTGCCAATGATTCTTTTTTTTGAGGGACCAATTTATTTTTTTTTTGTTTTCAACATTTACTTCCACAAGATTTTGAGTTCCAAATTTTCACCCCATCTCGTACCTCCCCCCACCTCAAGATGGCATGCATTCTAAATACCCCTTCCTTTAGTCTCCCTTCCCTTCTATCTCTCCCCCCCTTCTCTTATCCCCTTCCCCTTCAATTTTCCTGTGGGGCAGGATGGATTTCTGTACCCCATTTCCTGTATTTCTTATTTCCCAGTTGCATGTGAAAACATTTTTTTAGACATGTGTTTTTAAAGCTTTGGGTTCCAAATTTTCTCCCTTCCTCCCTCCCCACCCACCCTCATTGATAAGGCAAGTAACTAAATATAGGTTATATATGTGCAGTTATGCAAAACACTTCCATAGTAGACATGCTGTGAAAAACTAACTCAATTTCCCTTAATCCTATCCCACCCCTCCCCATTTATTCTATTCTTTCTTTTGACCCTGTCCCTCCTCAGAAGTATTTGCTTCTGATTACTCCCTTTCCCAATCTGCCCTCCTCTCTATCATTCCCCTACTCTCTTGTCCCCTTCCCCCCCTAATTTCCTGTAGGGTAAGAGAGATTTCCACACCCAATTGAGTGTGTATGTTATTCCCTCCTTAAGTCAAATCCTATGAGAATAAAATTCACTCATTCCCTCTCACCTTCCCCCATTTCCCCTCCACTGTAAGAGCCTTTTCTTTTCTGTTTTTTTGTGGGATAATTTACCCCATTCTACCTCTCCCTTTCTCCTTCTCCTAGTATATTCCTCTCTCACCCCTTAATTTTATTCTCCAGATATGACCCCTTTATTTTCAACTCACCCTGTGCCCTCTATCTATCTATCTATATCTATATATACGTACATAAAAAATTTCCCCTCTAGCTACCCTAATACTGACAAAGGTCTCATGAGTTACAAATATCATCTTTCCATGCATGAATGTAAACAGTTCAACCTTAATAAGTCTCTTATGATTTTCTCTTTCCTGTTTACCTCTTCATGTTCAAATCAAATTTTCTATTCAACTCTGGTCTTTTCATCAAGAATGCTTGAAAGTTCTCTATTTCACTGAATGACCATGTTTTCCCCTGCAGGATTATACTCAGTTTTCCTGGGTAGGTGATTCTTGGTTGTAATCCTATCTCCTTTGCCCTCCAGAATATTATATTCCATGCCCTGTGGTCCCTTAATGTAGAAGCTGCTAAATCTTGTGTTATCTTGATTGTGTTTCCACAATACTTGAATTGTTTCCTTCTGGCTGCTTGTAATATTTTCTCCTTGACCTGGGAACTCTGGAATTTGGCTACAATATTCCTAGGAGCTTTCCTTTGGGGATCTCTTTCAGGAGGAGATCCATGGATTCTTTCCATTTCTATTTTGCCCTCTGGTTCTAAAATATCAGGGCAGTTTTCCTTGATAATTTCTTGAAAGATGATGTCTAAGCTCTTTTTTTGATCATGGCTTTCAGATAGTCCAATAATTTTTAAATTCTCTCTCCTGGATCTATTTTCCAGGTCAGTTGTTTTTCCAATGAGATATTTCACATTGTTTTCTAATTTTTTATTCTTTTGGATTTGTTTTACTTTGTCTTGATTTCTCATAATGTCACTAGCTTCCAATTGCTCTATTCTAATTTTTAAGGAAGTATTTTCTTCAGTAATCTTTTGGACTTCCTTTTCCATTTGGCCAGTTTTGCTTTTGGGGGCATTCTTCTCCTCATTGGCTTTTTGGACCTCTTTTGTCATTTGGGTTAGGCTATTTTTTAAGGTGTTATTTTCTTCAGTATTTTTTTGGGTCTCCTTTAGCAAGCTGTTGACTTGTTTTTCATGATTTTCTTGCAAAACTCTCAGTTTTTCCTCTACTTCTCTTACTTGCTTCTCAAAATCCCTTTTGAGCTCTTCCAAGACCTGGGACTGATTCATATTTTTCTTGGAGGCTTTGGATGTAGGAGCTTTGGCTTTGTTGTCTTCTTCTGGTTGTATGTTTTGATCTTCTTTGTCACCAAAGTAAGATAATATAGTCTGACTCTTTTTGCGGTGCTTACTCATGATCCCGGCCAATTACCTGAGTTTAAACTCTTTGTTAAGGTAAAAGTCTGCTTGCAATGTGGAGAATGTACTGTCCCAAGCTTTGGGGGTTTGTACAGCTGTTTTCAGAGATACTTCTAGGGACCTGTAAATTTTCAGTTCTTCCAAGGTGGTATGATAACGGGCGAGGTGTTTTCTCTCCACCACCAGAACAAGCTCCACTGCACCAGTGCTCCTCCTCTCCCCAGGACTGCCCCTCAGAACTGTGACCCAGATCCAAGCACGGGGAAAACAAGAAATTCCTGCCTCAGCACTGGCAAAGAGATCCCTGCAGTCCCCCTCTGATCAGTCACTCAATTCCTCCTCAGTCTGTGGGCTGGAAGCTTAGGAGGCAGCTGCTGCCCCAGAGGCCACACTCAGAACTTGCAACTGAGACCTAGCTTCTCTTTCACTGCAGACACAGACTTTTCCCACTGACCTTCTAAGTTGTCTTTGGCATTCAGGGGTTGAGAAGTCTGGAAACTGCCACAGCTGCCCGCGATTCAGTCCTCTGAGGCCTGCTCCAGGGTCACTGCGGCCTGTGCGCCCACACCGAACTGCACTCCTCTCCCCGCCCGGTGCAATACACCTTTCCAATCAACCATCCAGGCTGTCTTTGGCTGGAAATTTGTTTCACTCTGTCTTTTTGTGGGTTCTGCTGCTTTAGAATTTGTTTAGAGCCATTTTTTTAGGTATTTGGAGGGCTTTGGGAGAGAGCTCAAGACAGTCACTGCTTTCCCTCCGCCATCTTGACTCTGTCCCCCAGTGGTATCTTACTTAGCCTTAATTAGTCAAGTATTTAATAATTAATTCACAAACACCTATGTGAGATTTTCCCAAAACCTTAGAGAAAATTGGTGATGATAATAATAGATTCTATTGATAATTGCTCTCTCTCCCTGAAGAACAGACTTTTATTTGGGAATTTTATATCTAATGAAAGAGAATAAAGAATTAAATACTTTAGGACTTTTAGCTGATAATGGGGGCAGGACAGGGGTGGGGTGGGGGGCTGGGAATGACACTCTTAAGTGGCTAACATACCAACAAGAAAGTGATATACACTTTTTATCAATAGAGTTGTAATAAGCATTGTTCTCCATTGCCACTTTCAGGTTCTCTCCATATTGATCACTTAGTAATCTCTCCTTTTGTGAAATTCATACAATCTTCATCTATTACCCAATTAAAATCCTGGTAGCTGTAGTCTACAAACCTCCAGGATATTCCCCTTCCTTCCTCAATGGATTTGGCACCTGGCTCACATTCTTTCTCTATTTCCCAATTCTTGCCCTCATATGAGGAGACTTCAATATACATATTAATACTTACCCCCAAACATCCTCAACTCCAAGTATATCAACTTAATAATTTACCACAACTTACTCTTCCACCCTACCTCAGCAACATAAAAGATGTTCATATACTTCATCTTATCATCATCCACAAATGTACCACCTTCATGTTCATGAACTCTGAAATTCCCTTGTCTCCTGGTTTTCTACCTCTCTTTGCTTTCCAATATAAAACCCTGCCTTCATCCATACCATGATGATCAATTCCTCAACCCCTCAGTTCTCTCAGAGGTCATCACCCATGCATTAGCTATATTCTCTTCTTTTCCCCATCTTGGTCCCTTAGTGAACCAGTTCAACTCTGTACTGTCTTCTTTTCTTGAGTCCCTTACCATCTCATCATATTACAGATTGTGTCCTGTGAAGCTTCAGCCTTTGATCACTCCCAGCATCCACTGCCTTCACTCTTACCTGTGCTGCCAAGAGACAGTGGAGAAAATTATGCAACATCCTGACTGGGTTCACTACAAATTTATGTTTCACAACCTCAACTGGGTCCTCACTGCTGCTAGGCAATCTTTTTAAAGTGCCCTAAGTAACTCACTATCCTACTCACCACAAAGGCTTTTCAGCACCTTTTCATCCCTTTTTGAAACTCCCAAAGCTCCTCCTCTCCTTCTCATCTGAGAACATTGTCTCATATTTTGTTGAACAAAATCAGAGGCCATTTGCCAAGAGCTCAGTCTTGTCCCCTTTTCCTTATCTCACATGAACAGGATATATCCTTACACTATCTCCTCCCTCATCCTGTCTCACATAATGAGGTGGTACTTCTCCTTGCCAAAGCCCTCAACCTGCACAAGTGATCCCCTTCCATCCCACCCCTTCTAACAAGCTACTAGAGCTATCATCTGTACTCTCTCACTTATCTTCAATCTCTCCCCATCTACCAGCTACTTCCCAACAGCCCACAAACAAGCCCATGTCTCCTTCATCAACAAAAACAACAACAACAACAAAACAAAAAACCCTTTCACTTGGTCCTTCTATCACTGCTACATATCAACCCATATCTTTCCTGCCTTTTATGGCTAAACTCTTTGAGAAAACTGTCTATAATGGGTGCCTCTGCTGCCTCTCTTGCTAACTTATCAATTTATTAATAAGATAATTAATTATCTTATTAACTCTTGAGTTGGGCTTCTAACCTTATCATTCTACTGAAATGCTCTCTCCAAAGTTACAAATGACATATTAGTCACAAAGTCTAATGACCTTTTCTCAATGCTCATCCTTCCTGACATCTATGAGGCCTTTGACACTGTTTATTACCCTCTTCTCTCTGATGTTCTCTTCTTTCTATGTTTTCTGGGAAACTGCTCTCTCTCTTGATTCTCTTCTTATCTATCTGACTGCTCCTTCTCAGTCTCCTTTGCTGGATCTTCACTTAGATCTTGCCTGCTAACCATGGATGCCCTGCAAGGCTCTGCCCTGGGTCCTCTTCTTTTCTCCCTCTATACTACTTCACTTGGTACTCTCATTAGCACCTATGGATTTAATTATCATCTTTATGTTAATGATTCCTAAATTTACTTATCTAGCCTGAAGCTCTCTTCTGATCCCCAGTCTCACATCTGCTTATTGTTGTTGTTGTTGTTATTTAATTGTGTCCAACTTTCTGTGACCCCATGGACCATAGAACATTAGGCCTTTCCATCCTCCACTATCTCCCAAAGTCTGTCCAAGCTCATGTTTATTTATTTATTTATCTATTTATTTATCTATCTCATCATTTGTCTCTGGTTTTCCTTTTGCCTTCAATCTTTCCCAATATCCAGATCCTTTCTAATGAGTCCAGTCTTCTCCTTACTAGCTAAAGTACTTAAACTTCAGCCCATAGTGATTCAAATGAAGGTACTTGACTATGCCTTTAAACCCAAATCACTCTGGCTTTCACTGATTAGCCAATAATAGGCCCCAGTTCAAGTCTCACTAGCTCATTGTTTGGGCTTTGATGGTTCAGAGTGAGTGTAAATAGCAATTATTGTGTTCTGGCTAGAAACTCTGAAGGTCTTCCCCTCACAGACAGATTCTTTTATGAAAGCAAACTAAGCAACCTCTTGCCTCAATTCTTACCTAGCTTTTAATTACTAAATGGTCCTTGCCTCAGACAAACTGAGATTTGGGAAAGACCTTAGCTTAAAAAGGCCAAGATTTCCCACTGCATCAGAGGCCATGGCCAGTCACCTTGACATTCCCTCTTGAGTTTACCCACAAAGAGCAGAGAATATAGAAATGTGAGGTCAGAAGGTTGCTTCTCCAGAGGCTGTCCCACTGTTTACCTTGACACTGAGTCATTGATCCTCTTCAAGAAGGAAGGATGAATAACAATGGACTCATTGACAACAAGGGAGAAATCCTTTTATATGGGGCCTTTTCACTTATGGGCAACTTTAGCTCAAGCTTCAGCATTGGCTTCAGGATTAACTGTTCTCTTCTCCCATTCTGCTCTTTTCCCTCTGTTCTTTGGTTTGTTTAGCAGTCTTCAAAGAGGGGATTAGGAAGACCCTAAACAATTAAAAATTAGGTAATAGTCACCAGGAACCTGAATCCACTAAGAATCCACTAAGAATCAGAATAAGTGTTGCAAGGCCCAGCTTCTCCTTCTGATGCCATTTCTCTTAATCTGTGATCTCTCTCTCTCTCTCTCTCTCTCTCTCTCTCTCTCTCTCTCTATCCTCTGTCTCTCTATCTCTGTCTCTGTCTGTCTCTGTCTGTCTGTCTGTCTGTCTCTCCTGCCTAAATCACCAGTCTCAGCAAACTACATTTCCAGTGGTATCAACTTTGAGATCAATAGGGGAGTTTGGAGCATGTACAATCAGAAACAACAAATACAACAACACACACTACCCAAATGCTTCTCAATTTTTCTTCTGCTGAGGTAAAGGCAGCCACCAGTAGATTTTCCCTTTGCAAAACAAGTACATTTCAATTTGTAATTCTCTTTCACTTGATCCAAATAGAGAAGAAACCCTCAGTTATCAGAACCCAGGGTACAACCATCTGATTTCCACTTTTTATTTAAAAAAAAATCTTATTAATGTATGTTTTTACATGTCAGTCACTTTAAAACAAATGACCCCTGCCAGTATGTTACCATTAAAATACGTGCACACACATGCATGCATGCACACACGTACACACACAGACCCATTCCTGATAGAATGATGGCATTTTATAAGACATATTATCATAGAAAGATGTGACAAACAGTAGGAATTTAATAAATTATTGTTTAATGAATTATAAGGTCAGATTTGGAGCTAAAAATAAATTAGAAGTCATCTATTTTTACCCTCTCATTTTACAGATGAAGAAACTGAGGATCAGAGAAGGGAAATGACTTTCCCAACATCACATATGTCATTTTCTATTTTTGTAGGTCACCGTATGCTAACAGAAAGAAAAGATGTTCCAACTTTAATAATTTGGAACTAGCATCATGTATGCCTTCCTTTTGAAGGAGTGTCTCACTTCTTTTGGCTTAAGTCCTATTCAGAAACTAGGAAAAGGTACCTTCCTGGACAGTGTGATGCTTCCCTGCCTATACAGCCAGCACTCTAGCCGTCTGTTAACAAAAACAGTCTTAATAACAGGAAACCAGCAACACTATCTGTTGTCTTCAGTGACAATACTTCAATGCCACTACTTTCAGGTCTTCAAAGTCACTTACAGATCCAGTCTAGGCTCTTCTACCAGATTTACTGACATTGCCTGCTGTGAGATACTCCCTCACAGCTCCAGAGAACCTGGGAGTGGTTTGGAGTTTGCCTCCTGCAGACATGAGCCACTTACAGAAGAATGGAAGCTACAGGTTAGAAAGGACTTCCAAAGACATCTAGAACAACTTTACATATCTCCTGGCTCAGTAGGACTGTGGAGCTTTTAGTCACTCCAAGTGTTACCAGAAATGAGCTTGGACATTCCCTCTTGAGATCACCCACAAATAAGTCATAGAGCAGAGAGTACAGAAATGTGAGGTCAGAAGGTTGCTTCTCCAGAGGCTGTCCCACTGTTTATCACTCACCCAAGGACAAACACATTCAGGCACAGAGGATGGCAAGTGGGCATTGTTATTGACCCTTCATTCCAAGTTATCTAAGCCTCAGTTTCTGGGAATGGCATCTTTTTAACTTTCATCCTTCCTCAAAATGCCACACTTCTTCAACTTCAGGTACTACCAGCTCATTCTGATTGATTTTATTCACATGGGGCCCTGGGACATGGTATGCAAACAAGCATGATCTCCTCCCAAAACATCGGTTTCATATAGCATTTATACATAAATGATTGCAAATATCATGTGAGCACTCCTGACGACACAAAAACAATGAATGTTAGGAGAAAAGGAGATCTAATAACTTCTCTTGTGTGCTTGATATGCATATATAATTGTTGACCTGTCCATATATCTTAAAATGTTATGATGTTTCTGAAAAGCCCAATCACTTTTCCTGATTAGAGAAAAAAGGGACCTCTTTTAAAGACAGATGGTTTAGTTCTCTTAAACCCATCCCATCCATCTAAAAATATCTCCTTCTTCAGTGCCTATGCACACTGCTGGTTTATGGTCCTTGGTTGGAATGTTAGCCAAGTCATTCTGTGCAGAAAAGGAACTGCGTAGGCTCAAGTTTGGATGAGCTCACCAGAAACTGCCTTCTATTTTCAGTATCTCAGAGACTGCTTTGGGGTTAGCAAAATAACAGAGCTTTGTCTCTGGTCTCATTTTTACATATAAAGACAATAAACAGTGCCTGCTGTATAGACAGTGGTTATAAGGAAGCGGGAGGCAGAAGCTCAAGTAACAAAAGATCTCTTTTCCCACTTTCATTGGTCACCCTGTAGTGGACTCTGGAATTGATTAGGTCCACAGGGAAACCCATTGATCATGTCTTAGCTTCCTACTTGCATTTATATTGCTTCCATTTTGGTATTCGATGAACATAGATCATCTAAGATGAACTACAGGTTAACAGAGCTAACTCAAAGAGAACACTGCAAAGAACCCTAAAATTAGAGCAACAGAAATATTTAAGCTCATCTATTTCATTCTTTTCCATTTGCAATTTTCTCAGTAAGTAACATCAAACCAAGTTAGCAGCAAACATATTGAACAATTAATCATCAATATTCATAAAATTGCTCTCATGGATTGGTGATCAAGGGGATATCATTTTTATCAATTAAAGTCAACTGGGTCAAAACAACTCTCCTGAAAATCCATCCAAGAAAATAAAACAATTGTTATTATAATCAACCCTGACTTATCATTCTCTTTCCTCTAATTCAGAGATTTAATTTCTAATCATGATAAGAAACTCTTCACTCAGGCTCTTGCTTGGACCATTGCATTTCTTATAATAAGTAGAACATATGATTTATAAAATATTACTCTGAGTGTTTCCTCTGGAATGGTTATTTAGAGAAATCATCACATCATCGATTCAGAGCTAGAATGGATCTTTGAGGTCATCCAATCCAAATCACTCTTTCTACAGACAAGGAAACACAGGCCCAGAGGTTCAATGACTTCCCCAAGGTGACTTAGGTAGAAAGTAAGATATAGTCAGGATTCCGACTTAACAGTCTCCATCTCCAAAGCTAGCTTCTTTCCACAGCACCAAGAATAGCTTTGTTATTACAAGTGGACATGCTTTTCTAGTGCATTGCTTTTATATAAATTCAGATCAATTTTTCTTCACAGTTTTTTTGGAATGGCTGACATGTTTCCCCTCCACTAAATCTTTCCTGTGATGCTCCATCCTGAGGTGAACATGACCTATGTTCTCAAAGGTTTCACCAACAGAGGGCAAGCCCCAGCAGGCTCAATGAAGTGGAAGGACCTTCCACTCTGGGACAGACCAACCTGGAGGGATCTGAGAGGCTCATAAGCAGTTTGGCCCAAGACTGAATGCTTTGGCTATAGTGACTCAGAAATATCATCTACTAAAGTATAGAGAAGTTGGGCTGTGTATCAGTGTTGGGGGGCCCACCCTGAAGAAATCACAGATCACACACATATAAAAGGAGAGGACAAAGATCTAAATTTATCAAAATAATTTTTTATTTTTAGATTATTAACAATACTCATATACTCCACACAGTCATACATATACTGAAGAAATGGATCTGTGATCTCATCTATTTGCTTGATTCTTCCAATGATACAGATCATGGCCTAGCCATCTATCTATTCTGTGTCACTGCTTGCCATGTCCTCCTGTAAGTTCACTAGAAGGGGTCTGCCCATTGATCTAAGAGCCTTCTTTCCTTCCTTCCTCCTGATAGCACAAGGACTCCAGTGGAGCACTTTTGCTGTCTGTTATCCCTCATTCTTTCCACCCTACCCATCTTCATTATCAATCATACTTTTCCCAGACGGCATCCTTTACCACTGAAGCTCATTAGTTGTTTTATTTTGCAGCCTTCTCACACTCACCATGTAGCTCTACATTGCCCTCTGTATAGTACTCATTTTGCATTCTTCAGAGACTATATTGTTCTATGACTCATAGCCACACAGAAACGTTGGTAGAATAATGGTATTAAAAATATAGGCCTTTATTTCTGAGAGAAGATTGGGGTCACTCAAAATATAAGCAATTTCCCGAAGAGAATTCAGTCTGTTCTCCTTGTTTGTAATTCTGGGACCAATTCGTCATCCATTTGCAGGCTTGTTCAGGTACATTTACTGACTAAAAAGCACTATAGGTTGTCCATCTAGTTGTCTATCATAGTCTGGACAAGATGTATTTGGCATCAACTTGGTTTTTCCTATGTGCATAGTTAGGCCAAACTCTTTGGAGCCATTACAGATCTCTTTCTGGAAGCCGTGTGGTGTCACCGAACTTAACACAAGCAGCATGGTTTCATTTGCCAAAAGGAACATCTGAAGTTCCTCAACATCCATAGAGATTCCCTCTCCAACCTGTACTCTGTGATGCCTCATCTGATATTTATGACCAGAGGGAGTTTGTTAAAGAAATTTATATTTGTCAATATGTCTTGCAAGGAATCTTGAATAATTTTTATGAATGGACAGATGACATCTTGTTAGAAGAAAACCTTTAAGTTGTCATTTTGCTGTATTGAATTAATTATATTTTTTTCCATAACCAACACACAATAATCACAGCAATCTCAAATTCTCTACATCTTTCATCTTTCAGCCAATTGTGTGAAGATAAACAAGTCTATTGTAGAAAATCACTAGCAAGAGCCTTCCTGTTCTCTATTAATGCCTGCATTAAGGATGCCACCAATTCTAAGAAAAACTATATACAGATAGAAAAGTAGATACATAAGTTGGTAGCTGCCGGTGTTCCTTCATTTGCCATTTTGTTTTAACAAAGTCTGATATTTTCCCCTGCTGTTGGTATCTTTCCCTCCTTCAAGTACCTTGTAAATGGACCCTTCAAAGCAATCACAATTGTGTCACCTACAGAAGAGATTTCCTTTAAGTATACTTAGTCAAATCCAGCTGCTTTTCTCCTCTTTGTGCTCTTCAATGTCATTTCTACCTCTTTGATAAGCACTTCCAGGATTGTTATGTGTGAGTTAAAGTAGGCTGGTATCACTATCTTTGATGGTATGAAATTTTTTGTTGAAAAATCTTTGAAAATCTCTTCTATTTTTCCTTATTTGTTGTCCTTTCCTTTTCATCCCTAAGCGCCCTCAGGGTGACTTTGCTTAGTTGGCTCTCTACTCAAGCTGTATTTAAACTGGTTTTACCTTCACTGGTTCTTTTTGCTTTATAAGACAATATTGTCGATGACCTTTTCTCATCCTCCATGAACTCTTACAAATGCGTCTAAACTCTGCCATTGTTATCTTTGGCTACCAACTTTGAAAAGTAAGCCAAGTGTTTGGTGGCTAACATTCTCTTTAGGAGAATGATTTATACCGCTTTAATATTTATTTTCAATTATTCTAGTCAGTGTTTATGTTCTTTTGTCCACTCACATCCAAATTATATCCTCAATACATTGTATAAACAGGTGAACATTGTGTTGTTTTAACTGCTCCCCCAGATTATTAATATCTGGAAAAATTTATCCATCCAATGAAATTCAATTGTTTAAGGAAAATAATGTGTTGTCATGGAAAATGCTTAGCTGCATTGAGCCTAAGGGTATTTTGTCACACTTAACAAATTACTTGCTGAGTTATACCTTGGGTGATATAACTGACTTTTTCTTTGTTATTGTTACTGTTAATTATCTCTAAGAAGTCTTTGAATTTTTCTTTGTCTCTCTTCAGGGAGAGAGAAAATGTTAGCACTTGAAGAAATATAGTACTACAATGGCAGTATTTTTAAAGAGGATTTTTTTTTATATCATAAAGATGCTCAGATATTTGTGGGATGAGAAAAAGAAAAAAAAATCAAGTGATTGCTCCAAGTGAGAAAATGTAGAGTGTTTCCTATTCATTATGAACTCAGGGTTTACTTGGAAGAATCCCCAAAGAGACCTAGTATTTTTCATCTATTTTTTATCGTTTCCCTCTCCTCTAGCTACTGGAAAGGGGGAAAGTGTCATAGCTATAACACCTTACATACACAGGAGCAAGCACTCCTTTTAGAAAGAAATTAACCAGTGGTGCAAGGATTTAAGTATATACCATACCTTAGCAGAAAATGGAAATGGTACTCATGAAAATGAAGTCATGAAGTATGATTTTTTTCTGACCAAATACATACTGAAGAAATCTATGCTGGAGGCCCCACAATTTTCAAAGTGTTTGTATAAGTAGAGAGATTTAAAAAATGGAAAAAAAAGAAAATGCTTTTTATCATAAAAAAGAACAAAAGAGAAGGCAATGGTAATTGCAATCTCGTGCATTTACCTTCTTATCTCTACAGCATCTTTCTGAGGGTGGCTTTTGTATATATGGAGGGCATCTTTGAAGAAAATGTAAGAAAGGAGCAGGTAGTGTTTTGTAGGTGTTTCTTCTGATGTGGTTAATATTTTCAGGTTTTAAAAAAAAAGTTTGCCAAGCAAAACACAACCATAAAAGCTTTCTTCAACCAAGGTGTCCCCTATGCATCTTATGATCATATAATGGTCCCTGATAGATGCAAGAGTCTAACCTTGGCTGAAGATTTCTAGTGAAGGAAGCCACTGCTCCTCACAAGACAGCTCAAAATGGAAGGATGATTTTCCTGACATTAAATCTAAATCTATCCCTCTAACGTTTCTATTCATTGCTCCTTGCTCTGTCTTCTGGGGCCAGATTTTTTTTCAATGATACTTTGGTTAGAAATATTAAATGAGGTATAAAAAGGGGGAGCTTGCCAATGATGGTTTTTACTGTCATGGATGATATCTTGTGCACACTCACATGGAAGAGTGATTACCTGTGGGCCATGAGACTTTCCAGATGCCTGTTTGCAGATGACATTGTAGTCATTGTATTAAACCTTGGTATTATACAGGGACACTTCAATAAGACCCAAAGCTATTCAAAAGAGACTGGTCTAAAATCTGTACAGGAAAAAGGGGTGGTTTGAAGAACATATATTATTCAAATCAAATTATTCAGTTGGATGGGCCACCCATTGATATAGTAGATAGAGCACTGGGCTAGGAATCAGAAAGACTCATCTTCATGAGTTCAAATCTGGCCTAAGATACTTATTAGCTGTATGACACTGGGCAAGTCACTTCACCCTGTTTGTCCCAGTTACCTCATCTGTAAAATGAGCTAGAGATGAAAATGATAAACCATTCCAATATCTTTGCCAAGAAAGCCCCAAATGGAGTCACAAAGGGTCAGACCCGACTGAAAAACAACTGAACAACACCACATAGACCTTGGATAAACAATGAGCTGTTGTGAACATTGAATAGGAATAGAACAACTTATATCACACTTGGGAAATTGCGTGCTGTTTTCCATGATCCCAGCTAGGTGGCAGAGTAGAAAGAGCACTGGTCTTGGAGGCAGGAAGACATGAATTCAAATTCAGCTTCAGACATTTATTAGCACTGTGACCCTGAGCAAGTCACTTTACCTCTGCCTACCTCAGTTTCTTCAATTGTAAAATAGAAATAATAATAGCACCTAGGTCATTGTGTAGATCAAATGAAATAGTATTTATTAAGTACTTTTCACAGTACTGGCACATAGGAGCCACTTAATAAAGGGCTCTTTCCTTCCTTTTACTTAACTGACTTGCTTCCTTCCATTAAAAAGCTCATCTTTTTGAACATCACCCTTGGCCACAAAGTCTTAGTCTAATCCCTCATTGTGATGCTAGTGGAACCTAAACTAAACTCTGACCAGTTCAACCATTCTGGAAAGCATTCAAGTATCACCCCCGCAACAAACTTCGATCTGCTTTCTGAATGCTAGCCTAACTACATACAGAGGGGCTCGTGACCCATTGGCTGCTCCTTGGTGGTGAACACTTCCCAAGAAACACTGACAAATCTGAAACAGCCCACAGTCCTCTGTGACCCTTTTCTGCCTGCAGAGTTAGGGCTGCAGAGTGCTGGTAGAGAAGCCACAGGGAGCAGATGCAAAGAAACAACCACTTTTTAGACCATCTATAAACTTTAATGTTTCAGTTAGGATTCTAAATGTAAAATCCTCGTTTAGTAACTTAGAAATGGACAAATTACTGATATCCAGTACTATAGGAGGAATTATAAAAATGTTGACTTTCTTATAGATGAAGTCTAGGTGGTTTAATGGAAATAGTAATGGACTCAAAGTCACAAACACTTGAGTTCAAATTCAGCCTCAGACAGTTACTTAGTTGCATTACTCTGGGCAAGTCACTTAACCTCTCGAGCTCAGTTTCCTCATCTTTAAAATGGGTATAATCATAATCAGAATAATAAATAATATAATTAACATAGCAGTGAATAACTATTTAATTGCTAATTATATTGTTATTATTATGACTAGCACTTGGGTAGTACCTACTATGTGCCAGGAACTGTACTAATCACTTTTCAAATATTCTCTAATTTGATCCTCACGATAACCCTGAGAGATACATGCTATTATTATCCTCATTTTATAGCTGAGGAAACTGAGGCAAATGAAGTTAAGTGATTCACCCAACATTACACAATTCATGTCTGAGGTTTGATTTGATTTTAGATCTTCTCGCATTCCAGGCCCAGCACTTTATCAACTGTGTCTCTTAGCTGCCTCTCTAATAATACCTGGGTTGTTGTGAGAATAAAATAAGTTAATATATGTATAGCACTTTGAAATCCCTAAAGGGCTATATAAATGCTAGCTAAGATGAGGAGGAGGAGGAGGAGGAGGTGGCATAAAACCCAAAGAGAAAAGGAAGTTGCAATTAAATAGAAAGTTGGCTCACACGTTTTCCTTGGAGGGCCAAATCAAGGAGCTTATTTGGATTACATCATCATCATAGTGCACATTTATACATCACTTTAGGTTTGCAAAATATTTTTTCCTATGTTATCTCATTTGATCCTCATAAGAATGTTGGGAGGTAGGAGCTATTTTTGTCCCCGTTTTATAGATGAGAAAATTGAGGCTCAGAGAGGTTAAGTGAATTTCCCAGGGCCATTTAGCTAGGAAGTACTGGAATCAGGAAGAAAATACAGATCTTTCTGAGTTCAAGTACATCACTCTACCCACTCTGCCAGGTGATCTCTTTTTTGATCATATCTTATTGTACTACTCATGATAAGCATTTGCAAAAAGGCCACCATAAAGCTTATGTGCCACCATCTGCTACAGAGGATGAAAAGGTAGAGGAATTCTATGAAGAGCTAAAAAAAACTCTTCCTAATTAAATCAGCTTATACTTTAATCCTGTGTAGCTTCAATGCAAAGATAGGCATAGATAGAGAAGAGCAAAAAATATGTTGGAAAATATGACTCTGGAAAAAGGGATAGGAAAGTTCAAAGGCTTCTCATCTATACAAAAGTGAAACAGTTAAATTAATAGCAGTGGTTCTGTGTAGCTCTATGAGCAGTCAGTCAGTTACTCAACCTAACACCTTGTCTATGTCTTGGTCCTTCGATCCCGTGACTATCTCCCTTCCTTACATTAACCAGGAGTATTATTCATTCTATGGGCAGCTAGGTGGAGCTGCAGTGGATAGAGCACCAGGTCTGGAGTCAGGAAGACTCATCTTCCTGAATTCAAATTCAGCCTCAGGCACTTACCAACTCTAAGACCCTGGGCAAGTCATTTAACCCTACTTACCTCAGTTTCCTCATCTGTAAAACAAACTGGAGAAGGAAATGGCAAACCATTCCAGTATCTTGGCCAAGAAAATCCCAAACGGGATCATGAAGAGTCAGACACAACTGAAAATGACCGACCAACAACATTATTAATTCAATATCTGGAGCAGCCCCCCCCCCCCACCTACTTGCTACGTCCTCTCCTTCATCCCCCTTCATGTGACTTCTTCCCTTGGGCCATATTTAAACATATGGGATAATTAGGCTAATAAATGCATACTCAAAGCAGAAATATTGAGCACATGTAACACAGAATATAAGTTCCATTCATTCAGCCATGGGATCCAGACTTTCCCAAGGTAGAAACTCCTTTTAGGCTGGAGTCACAACCCTTTTGTTCAGTCTTGTATCAGCCCCCCAGACACTGAGGTCCATTCTCGAGCTAAACTGCCAAGCATTCAAACTCTGCTTCAGAGAGCACAACTCTGAGGGGCTGGCCACGTTGTTTGAATGCAAACTATATCCTTGCCAAAAAGATTATTTTATGGAGAACTTACAGAGGGCAAGTGTTCACATGGTGGTCAGAAGAAGCAATACGACACTCTCAAGGTCTCTCTTAAGAACTTTGGAAATGATTGTGTGACATGGGAGACAGTGGCACAGGACCACTCAGCATGGTGTGCCCATATCAGAAAAGGTGCTGTGCTCTATGAGCAAAGCAGAATTGAGGTAGCTCAAGAGAAACGCAAGATACTCAAACTTAGAAAATCCACCACAAAGGTTCACAAGGACTATTTCTGCCTGACCTGTGGTGGAATATTCCAAGCTCATATTGGTCTGATCAGCCACAGACTACACTAAAACTTGACTCTAAACACTAAAACTACACATACACACTGAAACTTGACTCTGGCATAGTGATGTCATTTTGGTCCTCTTTATTTATTTATTTATTTGTTTGTTTATTTAATTATTTTTAGTTTTCAACACTTACTTCCACAAGATTTTGAGTTCCAAATTTTCACCCCATCTCACCCCTCCCCTCACCCCAAGATGGCATGCATTCCGAATACCCGTTCCCCTAGTCTGCTTTCCCTGCTATCTCAACCCCTTTCCCCTTCTATTTTCCTGTAGGGCAGGATAGATTTCTGTACCCCATTTCCTGTATTTCTTATTTCCCAGTTGCATGTGAAAATAATTTTTTTAAATATGTGTTTTTTTAAACTTTGGGTTCCAAATTTTCTTCCTTCCTCCCTCCCCACCCACCTTAATTGAAAAGCAAGCAACTCAATATAGTCTATACTTGTGCAGTTATGCAAAACACTTCCATAGTAGACATGTTGTGAAAACTAACTCTATTTCCCTTAATCCTATTCTGCCCATCCATTTATTCTATTCTTGCTTTTGACCCTGTCCCTCCTCAGAAGTATTTGCTTCTGATTACCCCCTTTCCCAATCTACCCTCCTCTCTATCATCCCCCTACTCTCTTGTCCCCTTCCCCTCCTATTTTCCTGTAGGGTAAGAAAGATTTCCATACCCAATTGAGTGTGTATGTTATACCCTCCTTAAGTCAAATCCTATGAGAATAAGATTCACTCATTTCCTCTCACCTTCCCCTGTTTCCCCTCCACTGTAAGAGCCTTTTCTTTTCTGTTTTTTTTTGTGAGATAATTTACCCCGTTCTACCTTTCCCTTTCTCCTTCTCTTAGTATAATGCTCTCTCACCCCTTAATTTTATTCTCCAGATATGACCCCTTCATCTTCAACTCACCCTGTGCCCTCTATCTTATCTATCTATCTATCTATCTATCTATATATATATATATATAATTTTTTCCCTCCAACTACCTTAATACTGATAAAGTTTTCATGAGTTACAAATATCATCCTTCCATGCAGTAATGTAAACAGTTCAACCTTAATAAGTCTCTTATGATTTCTCTTTCCTGTTTACCTCTTCATTTTCCACTTGAGTCTTGTATTGGAAAGTCAAATTTTCTATTCAGCTCTGGTCTTTTCATCAAGAATGCTTGAAAGTTCTCTATTTCACTGAATGACCATGTTTTCCCCTGCAGGATTATACTCAGTTTTCCTGGGTAGGTGATTCTTGGTTGTAATCCTACCTCCTTTGCCCTCCAGAATATTATATTCCATGCCCGTGGTCCCTTAATGTAGAAGCAGCTAAATCTTGTGTTATCCTGATTGTGTTTCCACAATACCTGAATTGTTTCTTTCTGGCTACTTGTAATATTTTCTCCTTGACCTAGGAACTCTGGAATTTGGCTATAATATTCCTAGGAGCTTTCCTTTGGGGATCTCTTTCAGGAGGAGATTGGTGGATTCTTTCCATTTCTATTTTGCCCTCTGGTTCTAAAATATCAGGGCAGTTTTCCTGGATCATTTCTTGAAAGATGATGTCTAGGCTCTTTTTTTTTTTTATCATGGCTTTCAGATAGTCCAATAATTTTAAAATTTTCTCTCCTGGATCTATTTTCCACGTCAGTTGTTTTTCCAGTGAGATATTTCACATTGTTTTCTAATTTTTCATTCTTTTGGATTTGTTTTACAGTGTCTTGATTTCTCATAATGTCACTAGCTTCCAATTGCTCTATTCTAATTTTTAAGGAAGTATTTTCTTCAGTAATCTTTTGGACTTCCTTTTCCATTTGTCCAATTCTGCTCTTTAGGGCATTCTTCTCTTCATTGGCTTTTTGGACCTCTTTTGCCATTTGGGTTAGGCTATTTTTTAAGGTGTTATTTTCTTCAGTATTTTTTTGGATCTCCTTTAGCAAGCTGTTAACTTGCTTTTCATGATTTTCTTGTATCACTCTCATTTCTCTTCCCAGTTTTTCCTCTACTTCTCCTTCCTTGTTTCTCAAAATCCCTTTTGAGCTCTTCCAAGGCCTGGGACTGATTCATATTTTTCTTGGAGGCTTTGGATGTAGGAGCTTTGACTTTGTTTTCTTCTTCTGGTTGTGTGTTTTGCTCTTCTTTGTCACCAAAGTAAGATAATACAGTCTGACTCTTTTTGAGCTGCTCGCTCATGATCCCAACCAATTACTTGAGTTTTAAACTCTTTGTTAAGGTAAAAGTCAGTTTCCAATGTGGAGAATGTACTGTCCCAAGCTTTGGGGGTTTGTACAGCTGTTTTCAGAGATACTTCTAGGGACCTGAAAAGTGTCAGTTCTTCCAAGGTGGTATGATAAGGGGTGAGGTGTTTTCTGTCCACCACAGCAACAAGCTCCACCATGCCAGCCCTCCTCCTCTCCCAAGGACCGCCCCTCAGAACTGTGACCCAGATCCAAGCACTGGTAAAGCAAGAGATTCCTGCCTCAGCACTGGCAAAGAGATTCCTGCAATCCCCCTCTGATCAGCCACTTGATTCCCCCTCATTCTATGGGCCGGAAGCTCAGGAGGCAGCCTCTGCCCTGGGGGCGGCTGAGACCTAGCTCCTTCTCTCACTGCAGTCACAGACTTTTTCCACTGACCTTCTAAGTTGTCTTTGGTGTTCAGGGATTGAGAAGTCTGGAAACTGCCACAGCTGCCCGCGATTCAGTCCTCTGAGGCCTGCTCCAGGGTCACTGCGGCCTGTGCGCCCACACCGAACTGCACTCCTCTCCCCGCCCGGTGCAATACACCTTTCCAATCAACCATCCAGGCTGTCTTTGGCTGGAAATTTGTTTCACTCTGTCTTTTTGTGGGTTCTGCTGCTTTAGAATTTGTTTAGAGCCATTTTTTATACGTATTTAGAGGGCTTTGGGGGAGAGCTCTAGCAAGTCACTGCTTTCCCTCTGCCATCTTGGCTCTGCCCCCCATTTTGGTCCTCTTTGAAAATGAAGGATGACAACCAGCCCAGGGGCATCTAGGTGGCACAGTGGATAGAGCACTGGCCCTGGAGTCAGGAGGACCTGAGTTCAAATCTGGCTTCAGCCACATAATACTTCCTAGCTGTGTGACTCTGGGCAAGTCACTTAACCCCAATTGCCTCACTAAAACAAAACAAAACAAACAAACAAAAAACAAACAAACAAATGTGTATAGTCAAACCACCAGCCCACCAATCTGCTATCTTCAGAAGAAAGCACTCCAAAAATGGAAGAACTCAGAGTGTCTCTCCTGTGTCTATATCCTGGAGCTCGGGACAGTGAGAAGAGAAGGAAAGTAGTTCTATTTGCCTAAATGCTGATCATTGGCAAGTTGTCTAAAAGCTGGGTTCTGAAAGTGAAGCCCTGGATTGGTGACACAGGTTTTCACCACCACTACCAGTTGACAAGTTCTTAGGTGCTGCACTGATTTCATTTGCTCCTCTTGGCATCATTCATGTCAGGGATAATAATGGATCTGCATGTGGCTGCCTATTTCAGGGAACTTCACTATTACCTCTGCACCTTCAAAGAGATGGGGTCTAGAGGAGATACTCCAGCATGGCCACATATGTCTTTTTCTCCTTATCCCTACCTTTCACTGTCAAACTTCCATGCATGGGTACTTCTTCCCTTCATCCTAATGCAAAATGACAAGTGGCATGCTCCACTAGCATCCATACAATACCAAGAAGTCCAGAAGAATGTCCCTAGTGTGTGGGGGGTAGATACCCCTGAGAAAGATTTACATGGATATAGACAATTGTTACATAAGATCAGAAGGCACGAGTGGGTTGTCATCTTAATAATTATATGGGGTAATCACATTGATGAGATCACAGATCCAGGGAGGGATCAAAATATGACTTTCCCAGTGATGCTCTATGGCTGCCCAACATGGAACATAATCTCGGAAAAATCAAAATGGTAGGTCATCCAAAAGATGATACTTGTTTGGTATAAGTAGACAGCTGGGTACTGTTAGGGATGACTCAGAATAAACAAGCAGAATATAGGACATTTCCCATAGTGTGTATGAATTGAAACAGAGTCAAAGTAGTGGGCTGATATTGGAAGAGTTACCTTTTCCCCCATGGTCTATAAAAGGAAGCTGCAAACCAGACTAGCACCCTTTTTACTTACCTTTGCTTCCTTGGACTCCCAAACTATGATGCAACAAATGAGAAGGGGGATTCCTCCTCCCCCTCAAGAAGGGAAAAATGGCAAATTGTAGGAGAACCTCATGATGGACCTGAGGCAGGGGAGTTCCTACACTTTTTGTTCCTGAAGGGATTTTTCTACCTTTCTATTCCCTTTTCAAGTCCAAGTGAGAAACTAGAATTCCTGTATTGGATCCATGTCTTGGATATTTCCTCATGGGTAATCCCAAGTTCAAGAGTTCCCAAGAGTCGAAGTTCCTGAGGGACCAACCTCCCCAAAGGAGCATGCCGCTTTCCTCAGTGACGTGTTCAGGAGCAGAAAGAGGACCATCATCAGGGGATCACCTCACATCTGTTTTTTAAATTAATTTATTTTGAATTATCAACAATCACTTCCATAAGCTTTTGAGTTTCAAATTTTTCTCCCCCCCCTTCCCCAAGACGGCACACAATCTGATATAGACTATACATATAAATTCCTATTAAACATATTTTCACATTAGTGATGTTGCAAGTAAGAATTAGAACTAATAGGAGGAACCACCAGAAAGAGGAAACAAAACACAACAGAATAAAAAAAAATAGCAAGTACTATGCTTTGATCTGCATTCAAACTCCATAGTTCTTTCTTTGGATGTGGATAGCATTTTCCATCACGAGGCCTTTGGAGATGTCTTAGATCCTTGTACTGCTGAGATGGGTTAAGTCTATCAATATCAGTCATCGCACAACGTGACTGTTACCGTGTACAATGTTCTCCTGGTTCTGCTCACTTCACTCAGCATCAGTCCATACAAGTCTTTCCAGGTTTTTCTGAAGTCTGCTTGCTCATCATTTCTTATACCACAATAGTATTCCATTACATTCATATACCACAACTTGTTCAGCTATTTTGTATGATCTTTTTGGGATATAGCCCTAGAAGCGCTATTGCTGGGTCAAAGAGATCACCTGACATTTGAAACCCTAAAGCCATGCCATTTAGGGACAAGATACCCGGACATTGTCAGCTGTGCCATTACTATTAACTGCTGGTCCAAAGTGAAGGAAAATTGTTTGTTCCACAGTAGACGACTGCCCTCTCCCTCAAGCAAATTTACATTATGAGGTTAGCTGAGTAGCCTCTAATTGGCTACCTGAGTGCTTTGTGATTCAGGATTTATTCAGGGGCACCTGTGAGTTGTCTGCATTTTCTATAATTTCTGTGGTGGGTGAAAGAAATCCCCACCCTCCACACCATACACAGAATGCCTTTGCCAGAGTTTGGGTACTCTCTTACCAACCTTTGGGGAAATCTAGACACAAGATATACTTAAATTGAATGCAAGATATTTCCCTGGAAAACTCTAGATGGGACAGTTAACCAAAAAGTCATAATTATATTATTCTGCGGTTGAGCCCACAGGATTGGGCCTAATTTGTGTGAGCCCAGAACATGTGGGTCATATTAGTTTCACTTCTATATCCTAAGGAAGGTATCTGCTTTTGACAGATAGACTTTGACTATACTCTATGCCTGCTGCTTACCTCAGCCTAACCTATAACATACAGTAAAATATGGGAGAAAAAAAGCAAAATTCTGAGTTACATTTAGGGACGCCTTAAGTCACTATTGGATGCATGTGCCTGTGTACAAATTGGATTAAGAACATACCACGCTGTCCTGTTTTAAACCTCCCTGTTAATTACTATTTTCTCTGTTCCAATAATCCCTAGAGAGGGATAGAGAAAAGAACCCCATTTTTCTCCAGAGCCAAGAGAGGAGGGAAAGGAGGGATATTTATCATATGTGTGTGTGTGTGTAAATATATATATATATATGTATATATATATATATGTGTGTGTGTGTGTGTATATATATATATGTGTGTGTGTGTGTGTATATATATATATATATATATATATATATATATAAAAGCTAACCTACCTCTTTTATTGGTTTTAGAATACAAAATTTGATTCTTTTCCTCATCAATTTGACAGTGAAATCTTATTATCGCCTTTAAAAAAATGGAAGTAAATGAAATGTAAAGGCAACATACCTTAAAAATTATTCCAGAAAGATCAATTTCATTTTTTTGTCTAGCTTCAAAACACATTTCCATGTGCTTTATTAGAAGAACAAGAGGTGCCAATGTTTGACAAAGCCCAGCTCTGGAGTTGCTGATCTCCATCTCCCCTGAATACTCTATTGAAGGTTTTGAAGTGAATGTCCCTGAATTAAGCACGAGAAGCCAGGTGTGTTCTCTCTGGAAGAAAGGTAGCTTCCTTTTATCTCTTATTCTTTCAAGAAACCAGTGTGTTTGGGAAAACACACACACACACACTCACTCACACACACACACACACACACACAAACAAACACAAAAACAAAAATGTAACCCTGAAACTGAGGCTCCGAGTCCCCAATTGGGTTGCTTCCTGATTCAATCCTCAATAACATGGTGGAGGTTGAAAGAGGAAAACCATGCAAATAACAGCTAGAACCACTGACAGAAACTCTTGTGTTTTTCTCTGGTAGGTTTATCATTTTTAAAATCACATTCCTCCCCCCCCCCACACACACATAATTGTATAAGTACTGTCATTTTAGAACTATCAATTTCCATACAACACATACCTCTTAAGTCACCTCCCAAAGCCTCTTGTCACTATCTGTAACAGGAAGGAAGAGCATATAGGACATCATTTCAGCCCTCTCATTCCTTCTGGAATATGTTGAATGAACAGCATCCATGGAGTGTTTCCAGGGCAATTTTCATTAAAGGAAGCTCAGTATATTTTGAAAAGTCTAAGGTGGAATAAATGGCAGTGAGACATCATGGAAAGAAGGCAAGCCTTGGAGTCAGGGTTCAAGTCTCACTTTTGACACAGATTGACTATATAATCATGAGCACTTAACCTCTCAATTCCTTGGACAGCTCCATCAGAGATTATAGTGTACAGGTATCTTGCAGTCCTGTATCTCCCCATGCATGTGGTTATATGGAGTGCGTACACAAAAACATCTTACACCAAGGGCTGTACCAAAAAAAAAAAAAAGCACAACTTGCCCCCCCCCAAAAAAAAAATCAAAATTAAGTAAAAAGATGGAAGAGAAGTTGAAAAGAAGCATGTAACTATCAGCTCCACTACTTATTTGCCTTATGGCCTGGATTCCAGTTCCAGTCCTGAAACTTATTAGCTATATGCACTGGCTAAGTTAATTCACCTCTTAGCCTCAGTTCCCTTATCTGAAAATGAGGACAGCAACACATGCATGACCCGGGATCATCAGAGATAATAGATTTGAAAGTGTCTTGGAACCTTAAAGCAGTAGACATGTGTAAACTATCATTCATTTTTCCCTCAGTGGACTAGTGGAAGACTATTTTCCATATGGTAACCTTTTAAATCCTACTGGCCTTCCCTGGAGTTATTAAGTACCAGTTTATAATTCTTTTTTTTTGGCAATTGGAGTTAAGTGACTTGCCCGGGGTCACATAACTAGTAAGTGTCAAGTGTTTGGTCTGAGGCCAGATTTGAACTCAGGACCCAGTACTTCAGGGCTGGTGCTCTATCCACTGTGTCACTTAGCTGCCCCCCCCCCCCCAGTTTATAATTCTTCAAAAAATGATTGTATTTGGTTTTAGGTGAGACATGGGAGCCGGCCACCACCCTGGTCCAGGCCCTCATCTCCCCACCTCTGGATTACTGTACTAGCCTCCTAGTCTGCCCGGTTCAAGTGTCTCCTCATTCTAGGCTGTCTTCTACTCAGTTTTCAGACTGATCTTCCTAGAGTAAAGGTCTATGTCACCCTCACTCCTTCCAACTCAAAAAACCTCAGTAGCTCCCTATCACCACCAGGATCAAATATACAATTTTCTGCTAGGCATTCAAAGCCTTTTATAACCTTCCCCCCACCACCTACATTTCCAGTCTTCTTATATCTTATACCACTCCCCACCCATAAATAGCATTATTCTTGCAGTCAAGAAATTTGGATTCTAATTTCATCTCTGAGAGTTACTATGTGACCACAGGTTAAATCACTTAACCATTCTGTGCCTCAGTTTCCTCATCTGTAAAATGGGGATCATAATAGCTCTAAGAACAGTCCTTACTTCCTAGGAGTTGTCTGGAGACAGGGTTTGGTAAGCTTTCAATCTAAATGTTTATTGTGTGACAAGCATTGTACTATGCACTGGAGGAGATTCAAAGTTTAGATAAAAAGATGCAGTCCCTGCCTTCATGAAGCTTAAAATTCAATAGGACAACATGATAACCTTGATACCAAATAATATGTGATATATACATTAAAGAAGTACAAAACAAAATGCCTGATGAGGTCCAAGTTAATTACCAAGTAGGGGGTGGACTGAGAAACATTTCCTGGAGGAATTAGCACTTTAGTTCGGCTTTAATTTAATTTGTGCTTTAGATAATTCAGTTTTTCCTGACAAGGAAGCAAGATATATAGCAGCAATTCCTCTGTAAAAATAAGACTGTTGCTTCTCAGTCTGACCTACTCTGGCTCTGTAAACATTTTCCTTTCAAAGGCTCGTCCCTGCTTGGCTTTAGATTTGGGCCAAACGGGACAGCCTAAAATGCTTGACTTTTTGTCACTGCTACTGAGCAAGACAGAGCTTTCCTGGGACAACCCCCAGGGGCAGATGGATTGGGAGTGAGAGGTTTTCTGCTTTTAAAAATAGCTATGCATGAAGGCCCCAGAAACAAAGGTAAGAAGAGAGCAAAGATGCTGTCATTGACCCTCACACTTGGCAAAGCTTCAAGAGAAATGGGGGGCCTGGGATGAGAGGAGTTGTTTATTTGTTCTATAACCTTTGGCTATTTATAAGATAGAGTCCCATAAAAGCGATTTATTTGTCTAAATTATGTTTCTCTTATTGTGAGACTGAGTGCTAGATTGTTTGCCTATCTGTGTTCATTTTTAAATAATGAACATTCTTATGGATCAGAATATGTTAACAAGCTATGCAGGTAACCGCCACTTAATGTAAAAGAGGAATTCAAAAATATTTGAACTGAAAGAGGCCTTTGAAATCGACTAATCCCAAGAATTTCTGTTTAGCCTTTACCTGGGCAGAGAACAGACCCAGCAATGGGTTTGCATATTTGTCACTGTTACTGAGCATAAGAAAATGTGTTTAGAATAATCACAAGAGGAGATTGTTCAAATGGGGAACAGGCCAGGAAAGGGGAAGTTCAAGGTCATATCACATAGCATAAAATCGGTCTACAAAATTTTATTAAGTGCCTACTATGTGCCAAGCAATAGGGATACATGTACAAAATGAAACAATCCCAATTTGAATAGGAGACATAAGAAGTAAATAAATAAATATACCCAACATATATATAATGTGTATAAATAAATTTAAATTGCATTTAAATGTGAAATAGTTTGGGAGGAAGGGACTAAGTACTTGGAGGATCAGGAAAAGTTTCACGCAGAAGATGGAGTTTAAAAAAGGAGCAGGGTTGTATGAGGCAGAGATGAGAAGAGGGCATTTCAGACATTTGGGCTAGCCCATGAAAAGTCACAGAGATAAAAGATGGAGAATCATGTGTGAAAAATAGAGAGAAGGCCAGTTTGGTTAGATTATAGAATACAAAAGGGGCGTGATATTCACTAAGGCTAGACAGAAAGGTAAGGACCAGGTGAAGGGTTTTGAGAGCCAAAAAAAAGACTTTATATTTTTATCCTACAAGCAACAGAAAGACACTGGAGTCAGCTGAGCAGAGTTGTTGCATGATCATATGTGTGCTTAAGGAAAATTACTTTGGCAGTATTATGTCGATAGACTAGAAGGAGGAAATGCTTGAGACCAGGAAACCAACTGGGAGGCTCTTGTAATAATCTAGGCAAGAGGTGATGGGGGCCTGAACTAAGATGGTAACTGTGAATAGAGAGAAAAGGTTGGGTGGGAGAGATATAGAGGGGAAAATGGCAATATTTGGTAACTGACAGGATTCACAGAGTGATGGAGAATAAGGAGTTGTGGATGATGTAGAAGTTACAAACCTGTGAAACTGGAAGGATTCTGGCACCATCAATAGAAATAAGGAATTTGGAAAAGAGGGGAGGCATTAGAGGAAAAATAATGATTTCACTTTTGGGCAGGTTGACTTTTAAATGTCTCTGGGATATTCCATTTGAAATACCCAATAGGTAACCAGTGACGTGGGACTAAAGTCAAGATGAAGGGGATGGATTCCTTCTCAGAATAATGTTTTAAATGAATAAAATAAAATACATAGAATTGCAAAGGAAACCAATTATATTGAAATATAGTTTTCAAAATATTAACCAAAACAAGTTCAAGAACCCCAGAAGGAGGCCCCATCATATTGGGTAGAACCACTCTGGAAGCACTTGGAGAATGTATGAGGTGGGCTGAGGCCCAGGATGAGATGAGAAGGCACAGATGGGTTACTGAACTACTATTGGAAGGATGAGATCACAATTCCATCATAGTAGTGGGTCCTGACTGACCCAAGGCAATGTTCCCAGATCCATTTGGATAGAACAGAAAACTTCTTAATTTGCAGAAGCACTTCTGGGACCCACTAGATTGTCTTCTTCTCTATCTTCAAAGACAGAGCTCAGAGTCTTTTGGGTTGGAGCACTGGATATATATTTTCCCTGGGCCCCAGCAATGCAAAGTTCTACATGGTAGAATAGGAGGAACACCACAATTTGAATGAAAAGCCTTGGGTTCAAATCCTATCTCAGATACTTACTTGCTATGGGAATTTGTGCAACTTCACTGTGTGTCCATTTCCCCAGTGGCACGTAAGGGCAAAACAGGTTTTGTGGTATCTGCAGAAATGCCAGCAGAGACAGACATATTAAACCCCTCCTCTACCACCAATTCTGTAAATTTACAGGAAAATTCACATGCCCAGGTGGTAGCTAAGAGGTGGATGTGACTATAATAGAAAGGGATGTAACAAGATGAGTGAGTGGGTTTGTCATCAGCCTGATAGGAAGGGAGTAGGAACTGAAAAACTGGGGAATCTGTTAGTCTATTTCATATTCTCAGAATATGGTTGGAGTTCTGTAAAAGCAATAAATTGCAACCATCCATTGCCCATCCGGGAGTTAATTGGACCCTCTGGTGATCAGCTGGAAAAAAGTGAAGGAGATGAAGTTGCCATAGTGGATGAAGGGCCAGCCTTCAGGAAAGGATAACCTAGGTTCACATGCTGCTCCTGACACCAATTAGCTGTGTGGTCCTGAGCAAATTACTCCATCTCTCAATTTCACAAACAGGTGTCTATGACTATCAGTTACAGAGTAGCCATCTGTATTGGTAGAGGAAGTCCCTACAGTAATAAAATCACATGCCTTTCCCCCAAAGAAATAACAATGAAAAAATATGCAAAACAACGTATTGAAAATTCTAAGTTTGAGAGGTTTGTTCTAGCAATCTATACCCAGCCCAGGAGAAGGAAAATTTGAGGGAAGAAGAGAGGGACATGGAAACCATAGTGTACTATAATACAATGAATAAATAGATATAACTAGAGAGTGCCAACTGGGGCTTTATCCCAGCATACTGAAATTTAGCAGGTACAAAAATTAAACACATGTATTCATTTACCACAATAGAAACTACTCAAGTAACTAGCTCCCCTCCTGCTAAACTGAATTAGTCTTAATTCCTTCTTGTACTATTTTCACATCATGAATTACAAGGTTGATTTGAGGGCCCATTTTCTGCTGGTTGCCCTAGTATGTCTGATGTTACATACTCTGGGTGATAAATTTGCTGGTTAGGTCTCTGATAATGAATTATCTCAGTTATCCTTTGTGTATTTTCTGTTTGAGATAATCTCTTCTCCAAACTTCATCCTTAGGTCTTAGGAAAAAAAAAACCCAACCATGCTCACATAGACAATTTCAGGTATTACAAATATGGAGAATCACTTCTAATGGGTGATTTATGGCAGTCACTGCGCAGTTGAATTTTTTTTAAATTCCATTCATAGGTCACCTTTAAAATAACTACAGTAAATTAAATGCTTCCTATGCATAGGGAGGATGAATAGTTAATTAAAATGCCATACTTGCAGAACACTTCTCTGGTCCAGTACTTATATTATACACAATTGGCAACCCAGGACAACCGCATGTGACCAAAATTGGAAGTAGGAAAAATAAAATGTTTATGGTAGAAAGACACAGCAGGACTCAATTTAGAAAAAGTGTCCACCAAGCAGCACTTCCCTCCCCTCCCTCCCACCCCACTGAATGCACTATCCTAGAATGGTACATTAGAGAGAACACAGTGGCATAAACAATGACTAGATCTGGAACCAGAGAACTTGGGTCTAATCACACTTACTACCTGTGGAACCTTAAACAAGTCATCTAGACTCTTTCTGGGCCCTGAATCTCCTTCACCTGCAAAAAATGGGGGTGTTGGACTTAATGGCCTTTCAGTTCTCTTTTAGCCCAAAATCTATCATTCTTATATTTTATTCACTTTTTTAAAAAATCTGCTAAAAATCTAATGTGTGCAGAGCACTACACCCAGTACCAGGGGTAGATACAAAGTTTGAACAAAGTTTGGCCCCTGCCCTCATGGAGATTACAGTCTAGTTGAAGAAGACAAACCCTAAATAATCTAAAATAGCACATGCTAAGGGCAAAAGAGGGGAGCTCTGTAGGCATCAAGGAAGGTCCTCTGTGAGCATCCGGAGGAAGAGCCTTCTCAAGAGCATGATTAGGAGATGCTTTTTCTAGCAAGTGGCATATGAGTAGAGCTTTCAAGGTGACATTAATACAATTCAATTGGTACACCAGTCCTAGTCTGGCATTTAGAAGCTGTATTTGAAAGCTACATTATCTCTTTCAGTGCTGGCTGTCTGGACTCTGCCCCTAAGTGCCCAGTGCTAGAACTGTTCCAATCCAGGACAGCAACCAGTCACTTCCTCCATCTCATTATGGTGTTAGTGACTTAACTGTTACCTATCCTAAGGGTACTTGCATTTTGAAAGAAAAACTCCGAGGGGCCAATGTTTAATCTAAAGAAATGACCCTCTAACTATAGAAATTCAGACACAGTGGCACTTAATAATGGGCAGAGGGATGTTTTCAGGACTCCTCAAACAATGCCATGGGAGTGACTGCTTAGCCATCATCCTATGAGCGTGGCAATGTCTTTCTGTATGTATGCTATGAACTGGAGATGGATATATCAAAATGAATTTTGGCCATATCAAAAGGCAGAGAAATAAAGATGTAATTTTCTGAGCTGATTTTCCCAGAGCCAGAAGGAATTATGCATAAGTTGCTCATAGTAATAAAAGAAGAGGGAAGGGGAGGAGGGGTTGAAGGAGACATAGCACAAATAGGAGGAAGAGACAGACACAGAAACATGCTGAGACACTGAGTGAAGAAGCTGATGGGAATAAGAGATGGAAGTCATTCTGTCAGTTGAGGCTGTTCTATGAGGAAGCACTGTGTCCATCACTTGGGAAATCACTTTTCCTCTACTTTCTTAGGATGGAGCATTTATAGAAGTAAATTCCCTTCTGCATACTGCTCCGCTTACCTTCTCTCCTTTTAGAATCACATTTTATTAATTATCACCAGGATTATGTAAGATCTTTCAAGGTCTCAGGGGAAAGTGCTAGAGTTCTGGGATGAAGTAATGGATGCTGGATATGGGATCAATTAAAATGCCATTCAGCTATGCCCCTCTAGGCTCTATTCTGATCTAGGCAGCTATCAGCCATTTCTGAAGTTCATTGGAGAGCTGGAACAATTATCCCGGCTTTGATACTAACCTGTGTGACCAGTGCATTGCTAATATTTCTGTGAAGAATTAATAAAATACTTGGCCATTGAAACTTCAGGACAAAAATTCAGGACTACGAGTTCCTTGGGCAACCGTATTGCTCCTCCCCTAGGCTAATGTGGTCTTAGACTGCAGAGTTTGGAGAACAAGAGAGGCCGTGATAGCACTCTACTCCACCCTGGCCAGGTCACATCTGGAGAACTGTGATCATTCCTACATACTGATGATCCAAAATGAGTCAAGAGGAGGGTATCCAGAGTGGTAAGGTAGGTGCCTGGAGTTCATTCCACATGCAGAGCAACTGAATGAGCCAAGAGTGTTTAGCCTAGAGAAGTATAAAATAAGGGGTGGGAGGGGGAAGGAGGTAATGATACACAACTTCAAATATTTGAAGGGCAAAATAATGGAATAAATTTATTCTGCTTGTCCCTAGAGGGCAATGAGAAGAGGATACAGAGAAGTAAATATTGGCATGATGTGTGTATATGTGTGCACATGTGTGTGCATAATTTATGTATATACATTCTACAAACTAAGACTATTCAAAGGTAGAATGAGGCTGCTCTAAGAAGAGAATTTGGCATACAATATGGTGGCAGTAGCAGCTGGGCCCAGAGAGGGCAAAGCAGGAAAAAGGCACCACTCATTCTCCCCAGGGGCTACTATGAGTGCTTTGGGACCAAGCTACGATGGACAGATGGTGGGCCCATAACTTGGTGACAGCAAAGCACTTAAATCCTGACTGACTTCTAATAAATCAGGTTCAGATTTTCATGTGACTTTCAGTTACCTTGATGATGTCCTATTTAAGAGAGGAGACAAATTCAAAGTACCAGCTAGAGTTGGTTTGCCTATTAGAGTCTTCTTGCCTGATTGCTACAAGCTGCCAGGGCAATACAAACAGTAAGCTTAACCTGCCTGGAACATAAGGGAAACATGAGTGCAACCAATCCTCACTGAATAGAAAGCACCTGAGAACCATATGGCTTGATGATTGCGGGATGACTTTTTCTTAGGAAAACAAACAATAGAACGGGCAGAAGACATTCAGAGAATCCAGGAAGCTCAATAGGAAGCTAAGCAAAAGGCTGAGGAAGCAGAAGCCAAAACGAATTCCAAGAATGGCCCAGAGGGTCACAGCAAAATGGGTTTCTCAGAAGCGCACTGCCTGACCACAATGCCACCACCCATTAATGGCCCATCTTTGCCAGCTTACAGCACAATATTCTCATCCCAATCTGTGACAGCAGTGCAGTAAAACAGAAGGTTCTCAATCACCTCATACAAAGACAGACTGACTTTGAAAGGGAAAAAGAATCATTAGATAACATGGAATTAAAACCTATTGATGAGAAAGAACTGAGAAACCTTCTTGGCAGTACAACTGGACCTGTTGTGACCAAGATCTTAGACAATAAGTTGCCCAAAGGAGACTTTGGGTCTGTGTTGAAGGACCAGGGAGTATTGGCATTCCTGGAAGGTGCTGTACCAGGTTTCAAGCCCCTTCACAAACCCAATGGCTTTACTACTTTACCGCAGTTAGGTAACTGTGAGAAGATGTCACTGTTTTTCAAAATGGCCCTCTTTCTTATCATTACTGTGCATAATATCAAGTCTCTTTCTTCCCCAAGATTGACTCAGATGACAGTGAGCAGAAAGTCATAAAACTTGCAAACACTTTTCACAGCACCCCCTGCCTCTAATGGAAAGTTCTTGAATTCCTTAGAGCCCAGATTCCAGAACAATGCTAGTGAACTCAACGGACACCTTAGGGTGAGACTTTCAACTTTAAATCTGGACATTGGCAAGGAAATGCCTCACTGTTCCCTTCATCCCAACTGCCTTTGTTTTGTCAGTGTGGAAAATAAATTTGTCTCTTTGGTTTGTCTTGTATTATACTGTACATTTTTAAAGCTCTAAATACAAAAGAAAAATACAGTCCTGATGAATCTAAAGTAATTTGCTAACTAATTTGATTCTTCAGAAACAACTACTAATAATTTTTTTTTAAAAGTAGGTAATTCCCTGACCCTGGAGATTTTCAAGTAGAAGCTTGATGATCCCACTTCAGAGGGATAGTGGAGAAGAGTTTCCTATACAGGTATAGTCTGGTCTATAATTCAGGGCTTCTTAAACTTCTTTTCCACTCATGACCCCTATCAGTGTTTCTTAAACAATTTAAGAAACACTGGTCTATATGATGCCTGAGGTCCTTATCAGTTCACATTCTCTCTGTCTCAGTGTGCCATAAGGAGGCATGTTCTGCATTTAACATTTAGTAGGAGTTTAGACGTCCAAACAAGGGTGGCAAAACCAACTTTTCTGGTGTGATATGGGACAACCTAGAGGGAACACCACTTCTCACCCACATTTGGCCAGAAAGCAGAGACTACAGTATGTCCAATGTGAACAAGGAGGCCCCAGGGTTCCTCTGGCCACTTTCCATCCCAGTGTCCTCTGTTCACAATACTTGCTCTTCATCCACACTGAATCATTGTGGCATAAAGTCCAAACATATACTAGCTTCCTGATTTTATCTTGCTCTTTTTATATTTTGTATATACACATTCAGTTCAGGGAAGCTGGTATGAGATTACAAGATCTCAGAGGCAGAAACCCAAAGTTTGAAATATTCTTTGCAAAGAAATTAGCACAATGACACTACAAGCTAGATACTTACTGACTCGTTTATATGATGAGGATTTTAACAAAATCAACACTTTTACCTTTAAATCATAATCATCATCATCATCTTCATCATCATCATCACTAGCTTTCATGTAACATTTTAAGGTTAATAAGTACTCAAAATTTGTTAACTCATTTGATAAACTCAGAAAGAAATGAAGCAAGGAAATGTGTATATTAGGGTAATATCCAGCCTGGCAACTTACGCTGCAACAAACACCTACTACTATTTAATCACTTGCCACACGCAAGCCATTATCCCAGTTGCTAGAGATACAAGGACATAAAAAAAAAAAAACAATGTCTTCACGAAGCTTACATTCTAAGGGCTCTAGATAAGAATAAAAAGGCACACAGAAAAATACAAAAAATATGAAAAATAATTTCAAGAAGTAAAGATCACTAACTGGATGAATCATGAAAGGTATCCTGTAGGAGGTATCACCTGAGATGGGCTTTGAAGGTAGGAGTCTACAAGGCAGAGGTGAGTAGGAAGTACATGGAAACAAACCAGAGATACGCCAAGATCAAGGGGGGAGGGGCTGAAGTCATTTGTTTGTTTGTCTTAAGAAGATCTGGTAAGGGCATTCAAAGATCCTTACTAATAGGATTACTAGCTAACCACAAGATCCTCATTATGAGGAAGCTGGGGTGCACAGAATAGGCTGACTCCATGCTTCTAGCAAGGAGACTAAGGCCTTCTCTTTCCCCGTCCATGGTACTGACCTGAAGAATCAACCCACCTACATGTGTTTACTAAATATTTACTATGCACTAAGCACAACAGAGGGTAGAAAAGAAAAATGGGACATATCTTTGTCCTCAAGCACTTTCCAATTTAGATGAGATTTATTTGAAGACCTGTTTCAAAATCTACTACCTGTGTGACCTTAGTTCAAGTCACTTAACTCCAATTTCTTCATCAGTAAAAAGGGAGAAATAGTAGCATAAGCTAATGTTTGAAAAATGTTCTGCAAATCTTAAAGCATTACATAAATGTGAATGCCATGTAGCAAGAGTGAACACAAATAAACACAAAACATACACAAACACTGCTTTTAACTCTGGGTCCAAACTGTATATACACAAAACATTAGATGTGAAAAGGACCTCAAAATGCCATCTGGTCTAACTGGCACAAAGTTGGTATAACAGCTGGAACAGGAATCCCCTCTACAATTGCACTGTTACATCTAATACATAGTCATCACATAAGTTTCCAGACTCCGTTTGAAGACATACAGTGCGGTAAAAATTCAACCCCACCCCCGCCCAGGGCACCCTACTCTTCTTTTGGACAACTCTAACTTTGGAGAAGTTTTTCCTGACATCGGACCAAAATGTGCCTCTTTGAAAGTTGTATTATCTTATATCTGCCCTATGACTTGCCACTCCCAGTCAGCATAGCTCACTTAAGCTCAGAACTCCCAAGCTCAAGAAATCCATCAACCTCAGCCTCATAGTCACTGTATTCACAGGTATAAAGTATCTAATCTGTTTTCTAAGTGACAGCACTTCAAAAACTGGAAGATATCCCTCCCCTCTCTACAAGTTTTCCCTTCTCCAAACTTTCTATATGCATAGTAGTAGGAAAAAAAAACACTGGAATGGAAACAGGCAGCTTTCTAATGGAAAAAAAAATCCAATTTGCCAATAGTCACATGAAAAATGTTCAAAATTACTAAAAGAGAAAATCAAATTAAAACAATTCAGGTTGCATCTCATAAGCATCAGATTAGCAAAGTTGACAAAAAAGGGAAATAACAACTATTGGAAGGACACTGCGAAAACAGACATATGAAGACGTTATTGGAGTTGTGAACTGGTCCAGCTATTGTGGAAGGCAGAGTCGAACTATGGTCAAAAAGTTGCTAAACCCTATATAACTTTTGACACAGCAATGACACTACTAAGCTTAAACTTAGTATAGCAATTAAGGAAGAAGGAAAAGGAACCATTGCTATAAAAATTTAAGGCAGCTCTTTTTGTAAAATCAAAGAACAAGAAACTAGGTTCTTCAGTTCAGTAATGGCTGAACACATTATGATACGTGAATATAACAGAATGTTGTTGTGCCATAAGAAATGTTGAAAGGGATGGATTCAGAGAAACCTTAGAAGACCTGTATGAACTGATGAAAAGTGAAATGAGCACAACTAGGAGAACGATTTTTACAATAACAACAACATTATAAAATCAAATAACCTTGAAAGAATTAAGAAGTCTTATCAACAAAATGACTAACCATGATTCTGAAGGACTGATGATGAAGTATGTTAACTACTACCTGACAGAGAAGAATGAAGAAAAAGACATATTTTTCAGAAATGGTCAATACAGAAATTTATTTTCATTGAGTAAGAATATTAATTATATAAGAGTTTGTGTTTTATTTATTTTTTCTTTTTTAAAATTTATTTATTTTTAGTTTTCAATATTCACTTCCACAAGATTTTGAGTTCCAAATTTTCACCCCATCTCACCTCTCTCCCCACCCCAAGATGGCATGCATTCTGAATACCCTTTCCTCTAGTCTGCCCTCCCTTCTATCTCTCTCCCTCCTTCTCTTATCCCCTTCCCCTTCTATTTTCCTGTAGGTCAGGATAGATTTCTGTACCCCATTTCCTATATTTCTTATTTCCCAGTTGCATGTGAAAACATTTTTTTAAATATGTGTTTTTAAAACTTTGGGTTCCAAATTTTCTCCCTTCCTCCCTCCCCACCCACCCTCATTGAAAAGGCAAGCAACTTAATACATGTTATACATATGCAGTTATGCAAAACACTTCCATAGTAGACATGTTGTGAAAAACTAACTCTATTTCCCTTAATCCTATCCCACCCCTCTTTTATTCTATTCTTTCTTTTGACCCTGTCCCTCCTCAGAAGTGTCTGCCTCTGATTACCCCCTCTCCCAACCTGCCCTCCC
This sequence comes from Vombatus ursinus, assembly GCF_900497805.2. Lineage (NCBI taxonomy): Eukaryota > Metazoa > Chordata > Mammalia > Diprotodontia > Vombatidae > Vombatus > Vombatus ursinus. Next base: position 3,106,128 of record NW_020954681.1, read on the forward strand.
CTCTATCATCCCCCTGCTCTCTTGTTCCCTTCTCCCCCTATTTTCCTGTAGAGTAAGATAGATTTCCATACCCAATTGAGTGTGTATGTTATTCCCTCCTTAAGTCAAATCTGATGAGAATAAGATTCACTCATTCTCTATCACCTTCCCCCATTTCCCCTCCACTGTAAGAACCTTTTCTTTTCTATTTTTTGTGAGATAATTTACCCCATTCTACCTCTCCCTTTCTCCTTCTCCCAGTATAATCCTCTCTCACCCCTTAATTTTATTCTCCAGATATGACCCCTTCATCTTCAACTCACCCTGTGCCCTCTATCTATCTATCTATCTATCTATCTATTTATCTATATACATATAATTTCCCCCTCCAACTACCCTAATAACGACAAAGGTCTCATGAGTTACAAATATCATCCTTCCATGCAGGAATGTGAACAGTTCAACCTTAATAAGTCTCTTATGATTTCTCTTTCCTGTTTACTTCTTCATGTTCCACTTGAGTCTTGTATTGGAAAGTCAAATTTTCTATTCAGCTCTGGTCTTTTCATCAAGAATGCTTGAAAGTCCTCTATTTTACTGAATGATCGTTTTTCCCCTGAAGAATTATACTCAGTTTTTCTGGATAGGTGACTCTTGGTTGTAATACTATCTCCTTTGCCATGTGGAATATTATATTCCATGCCCTGAGGTCCCTTAATGTAGAAGCTGCTAAATCTTGTGTTATCCTGATTGTGTTTCCACAATACTTGAATTGTTTCTTTCTGGCTGCTTGTAATATTTTCTCCTTGACCTGGGAACTCTGGAATTTGGCTACAATATTCCTAGGAGTTTTCCTTTGGGGATCTCTTTCAGGAGGAGATCCATGGATTCTTTCAATTTCTATTTTGCCCTCTGGTTCTAAAATATCAGGGCAGTTTTCCTTGATCATTTCTTGAAAGATAACGTCTAGGCTCTTTTTTTGATCATGGCTTTCAGATAGTCCAATAAATTTTAAATTCTTTCTCCTGGATCTATTTTCCAGGTCAGTTGTTTTTTCAATGAGGTATTTCACATTGTTTTCTAATTTTTCATTCTTTTGTATTTGTTTTACAGTGTATTGAATTCTCATAATGTCACTAGCTTCCAATTGCTCTATTCTAATTTTTAAGGAAGTATTTTCTTCAGTAATCTTTTGGACTTCCTTTTCCATTTGCCCAGTTCTGCTCTTTAGGGCATTCTTCTCTTCATTGGCTTTTTGGACCTCTTTTGTCATTTGGGTTAGGGTATATTTTTAAGGTGTTATTTTCTTCAGTATTTTTTTTTGGTCTCCTTTAGACAGCTGTTGGTTTGTTTTTCATGATTTTCTTGCATCACTCTCATTTCTCTTCCTAGTTTTTCATCTACTTCTCTTACATGCTTCTCAAAATCCTTCTGAGCTCTTCCAAGGCCTGGGACTGATTCATATTTTTCTTGGAGGCTTTGGATGTAGGAGCTTTGACTTTGCTGTCTTCTTCTGGTTGTATGTTTTGATCTTCTTTGTTACCAAAAGAAGATTCTATGGTCTGACTCTTTTTGTGAGGTTTGTTCATGATCCCAGTCAATTACTTGAGTTATAAACTCTTTATTAAGGTAGAGGTCTGCTTCCAATGTGGAGAATGTACTGTCCCAAGCTTTGGGAGTTTGTACAGTTGTTTTCAGAGATACTTCTAGGCACCTGTAAATTTTGAATTCTTTCAAGGTGGTATGATAAGGAACAAGGTGTTTACTCCTTTCCTGGCCTGTGCTCTTGTCTATGAGTGACCTCAAGCACTCTTTTCTGTCTTGCAACTGTGAGGAGGATTTCCTGTCCACTACCACTGCATGTTCCACCATGCCAGCACTCCTCCCTGCCCCAGGACCGCCACCCAGAACTATGACCCAGATCCAAGCACGGGCAAAGCAAGGAATTCCTGCCTCAGCACTGTCAAAGAGATTCCTGCAATCCCCCTCTGATCAGCCACTCAATTCTCCCTCAGTCTGTGGGCCAGAAGCTCAGGAAGCAGCTGCTGCCCCAGGGCCATGCTCAGGGAATGGGGCTGAGACCTAGCTTCTCTCTCTCACTTCCCATTGACCCTCTAAGTTGTCTTTGGTGTTTGTGGGTTGAGATGTATGGAAACTGCCACAGCTGCCCGTGTTTCAGTCCTCTGAGGCCTGCTCCAGGTTCACTGAGGCCTGCGTACCCACGCCAAACTGCACTCCTCTCCCCACCCAAAGTGATATACCTTTCTGATCAACCATCCAGGTTGTCTTGGGCTGGAAATTTGTTTCACTCTGTCTTTTTGTGGGTTCTGCTGCTTTGGAATTTGTTTAGAGCCATTTTTTTACAGGTATTTGGAGGGGTTTGGGGAAGAGCTCAAGTAAGTCGCTGCTTTCACTCTGCCATCTTGGCTCCAACCCCTGTTTATTTTTTTTTTCCAACAGGAGTAGATGGGAGGAAGTGAGGAAACAAATTTTTGTTAATTGAAAAAAAAATAATTTAATTAAAAAAATAAAGCACTTACCTGGAAGCCAGAATAATGAGAAATTTTCATTTCTCTGTGGGTCATTAAACAGAATCTAGTCTCACCTCCAACTTAAGTTCACTTAAGTGAATGCCATGCTTCACCAGTCCTTGGGTGCCTTATCCATAAAAAAAGGAAGGGATATACTAGATGACCTCAGTCATCCTGCCTCTCAGGACATGTTAGTGTCAAGATTGTAAAATTATGGAGAAAAAAAGTGAATGGCCTGTTTTAATCATCAGGAAATGAAACAGTTGTTAGAGTAAGAGGGAGAAAAGTCTGTTTGCCTCAGTTTCCTCATCAGTAAAATGAGGACAATAATAGCACCTATCTCCCAAAGTTGTTGTGAGGAGCAAATGAGAAAATAATTGAAAAGCACTTTGCACAGTGTCCAGCACATAGTAATCACTACACGAATGTTAGTTACTACTATTTTTTTTTTTTTACATTTTTACAGGGGACATTACCTGCAACTTCTGCATTAGGAACACCGCTAACCAAAATCCTAACTGCAATAATCTAGAGGAGACATGAAAAAGATGGCAGATAAAGAGGTAGAATAGAGTAGACTATGCCAGATAGTTGGAACTTTGCTGCAATTCTCCTTTCACACACTAGCAAAGTTGTGAATATTGGGTTCAATCTAGCAAACTCAATCCTAGCTAGATACACATGATCAGAGCTACTTATACTGCACATCTACAGGCACTGAAGAGTTTCCCATTCTGGTGAAACCTGTGCTGGATCCAGTGTTTCCCACTTCCAAGATATTTGCCCAGGAAGGAGCCCACAGGTGTCAGGGAGGATGGGAAGGAAGGAAAATGTTGAGCCCTCCAGGACATATGGTCAGTCAGAAAAGAAGCAGATGATTAATCAAGACTGAATGGTAGCCTCGGAGTTTTGGCTACACCTTCTTGGCCCAGCTTTTTGATTAATAGAGTTCCAATTCAGCAGTGTTTAACTGTTGATCTATTGCTTTCTGCTTCTTTCAAAAGCAGCTGAGAGATCCTTTAAGGAATTAACTAGATGGTACCAGGGAATTAGCCTTTAACCCCACAGAAAGCTTTATTACACTTGCATTAGTGCAGCAAATAATTAAGGGTGTGCATTTAAAACCTTCTACCAAATTGATACGGCCATTTGTCAGGGCTGGAGTAATTCATCTGTGCCGGGATTCTTCTAAAAAGGGGGAAGCTTCAGGGCAGTGGACATAACTCACAGCAACAATGGAAAACAGTCCAAGATTTATAGCACTGACATGCAAATGCAAATGTTGCTATCTTTTCTGACGGCCAATATGCCTTTTAGACTAAAATATGCCAGATTATGGCACACTTGGGAACATGAATAAGGAAACATCTAAGTATCCCCAATATCTTCTAGCAGTATGCAGGGGATTAGTTTACTAAAGAATACAGAGATTGAAATCTGGTACATCTATGTACATATTTGCATATACATAATGGAGGAAAAGTTTAGTTTGAGAAGAATTGTGAAGATTCACAAAGACTGTTCTGTAATCACTTCAGATATACATCTGTGGATAAATATCCAGCCACTCAATGAGGAGATGAAAAAACACAAAATTCGAGTAATATACAGCTCACCACAATTATAGTAACAACTCATATATTTAGCAATCCAAGCTCTATAGGACAAAACCAAGAATGGAGATAGAAGCAAAAGAATGCATACGCTAAAGCTATTCTACTTTCATCATTGGAAAGTGCTGCAGGTTCTCACTCAGAGTAACCCTACTTCGATTTTACACAAGATTATGTTAAGTTCATTGAGGCACTTTGCCAGAACTCTGTAGATCAGAAGGCAGAATAGGGCTGCCAGATGAAATCTGACTGATAATAGAAGTGGTAGCTGATGGCAAGCAGGGGAGACAGACTACAGACAGGAGAAGTAAGAACACAGAAAACACAGCAGTGTGGGGTAGAAGCATAGGGAAACAAAGGCATCACTATAGGAGAGCCTGATGGCAAAAATGAGTAATAATAACAACTCACATTGAAATAGTGCTTTAGAATTTCTCAAGCCCTTTCATCATGACTGCAATAGACAGTCATCACGATCTGAAATAGTGGAAATTGTGGGGACTCTCAACTCCGAACAGTACCTTACCTTTCAACTGCTGCCCCCTTATCATGAAGTGACCCACTCTCAGAGGAGAGAACAGCTTTGGGAAATGTCACCCAGCTGGTTAGCTCATGGGCCAGGACCAGATCCCAGGATCCCTGCCGGACAGTACCTAACTGAATAATCTGGATTTTCTTGGTTGGATTTTAACCTGAGTGGGCTATTTTATTAAAACATGGTTTTAAAAGCATTCAAATGGAGGGGGAAACTGCATATGCCAGCCTACCTGTTACAGGCAAAAAGAGGAGTTTCAAAAAGAGTCACCAAGAAATCTATCATGAGCTGCAGAAAAAGCAGTATGTACGTCAGGGAGACAAAGTTAATGATTGGCATTTATCAGCGTTAAACTGCTACCACAGGGTGGAAAAATATCAATAAATGTCTTTCATTCATGGAAGATGAATATACCTGAAAGGTTAATGTCCAGCACCTAAACTTTGCCCTGCAGACCACCTCCCTATGTAGCATCATTAATGGTTTCCAAAGGGCTAAATGGATCTATAGGGCTAGTACTGAGAAGAAATAACATTGTTTACCTGCTGCCAAAAAATAATAATAATACTGAGTAGACTTTTTTCTTCAAGATCTCTGATTTCACTGGTGTAGAGTACTATCTCTACCTCTTCAGAAGGACAATTCTCCTGCAACTTATAGTTTTAAAGAGTCACTGAGTCAAAGAGAGGTTGTGACTTGCCCAGGTCATTCAGACAGTGCTCCTGAGAGGCCTGACTTGAACACAGGTCTTTCTGACTCTAGGTTGGTCCTCTACCCATCATTCCACACTGCCTCTTTAAAACTGAATTCTGATCAGAGTTGAGAAGAATACGCCCTCTAATAATACTCCTACACATTGAGGGATGGCAGGAAGCCTGGGCAAAGACAGAGAAATGATGTTTCTAGCTCCTTTCTGGTCTGCTTCTATAGGAACCATCAGCACATGTTGAATAGCTTCCCCGGGATTCAGCCAGGGCTTCCCAATATAAATTCACAACATTGGCAGCATGTCACCAAAAAGCATCATGGGGAGTGAACTGCCAACCTTGAAAGAGACTGCCAGACTGCTGAGGTTACAGAGAACAATAAAAACTGACATCCACGAAGTGTGTTTGCAAAGTGCTTTATGTGAACCAGCTCCTTTGTACTTTCCAACAAGCCTGCAAGGTAAGGGCCACTGGCATTCATCCCCATTTCATAGCTGGGGACACAGGGCCCCAGCCAGCTTAGGTGACTGGCCCAGGACCACACAGTTAATAAGGGTCAGGGGCAGGATACAAACCCATGTTTCCCTCACTTCAAATCCAGTACTCTTTCCATTATTCCAGACTCTCTTTAGCTGGTATCTCACTTCCAGGAGGCAAATTCCAGGCAAAGGGATATTTTTTAAAGCCCTTTAGATGAATCTATGGAGTCTTCAGAATTCCAGAGGAACATAAAATGGGTATTCAAAAATGAGGATGGAAATCACAAGACCCAAGCTTTATATCCCATCCTTTGCCAGTCTGGGTTGGTAAAAGTCAGCTGGTCACTTCATGTTTCTTTTCCTATGCCTTGGTTTCCCCAGTTCTGGTGAAACTTCCTCAAATTTTACTATAAGGAAGGCTGCAGCTGAAGTAGCACCCAGTCAAGCTCAGCTCCGGTCAGCTTTATCCCTCAAAGATGCATCGCAGTAAACCAGTGACACTCTCAGTTCCATTTGTTACTGGAATGTCATTGGGCGTAATGGGAATAAAGATGGCATTCCCACTTTGGCCTCAGTAAGGAGCTTGGCCCTCAGTGTCTTGAATGAGATCAGTGACAAGATGGAGAGCCTGAGCAGTGTGACAAATGGGGTCAGACCACTCCTGGTGGGAACGAGTCACAAGAAGCCACAGGGTTGTCACCACCGCGATTGGCACCCACTGGGCAGTGGAACACCCCAGTAGGCACTCCCAACCACAGGCAGCACCTCACTTTGCTAAGGGCATTCAGCAGACTGCTTCATCATCTGCTTCTTCTTCTTTTCATCTGACCAACTCAGGGGCATGAATCCAATAGATCTGGCAACAGTATTGAGGCAATCCTGGGAAAATAACATCCATGCAAATACCAAGAGAGTCAAATGAAAAATCGTCTGCCAATTGACAAATTTGTCTTCCTAATACACAGGTCTGACCAAATCATGTCCACCTCTCACCTGAACCCCTCTGCTAAAACATCCCCCTGTTGCCTCAAGAATAAAATACAAACCTTTTGGATTGGCATTTAAGGCTTTTCACAGTTTGGATCCAAATCACAGGACTTGTTGCTCTATTAATGATAGCAGCCCCCATGTCCTACAGGAGCCCGGGGCCTCTGGGCCTCAGGGAACTTTCTTCCTAAATTTGAACTAGGGATTTCTAAGGAAATGTATGACTCAGAAAGCTCCAGTGGACAAAATCTAATTTACAGCCACCATTCTCTCGACTGATTTATGCTGTATAAGGAGAAGGGATAGAATAGGAGACAGATCCTCCTAGTAGCCTTGTGGAATTTTACCCAAACCAGGTTTTAACACACAGGCTGCGCTGGTCAGCTCTTTGCCTTGTCACTTAATGACTTCCCCCCTGCCTCCTTCTTTCCCTCTCTTCTTCACTCCTCCTCCCATATGTATAGACCCTTGGTCTAGGATCAAGGCAAACACACTCATTCTTCCATATCTTATTCTCTTAGCTCAAGGGCTATCTCTCTGTCCATGGTTCTCACCAGGCTAAACTTTCAGTGCCCATTAGGAGCCCAGGGCCTACTTCTCTTAAATAGTCAGGCAAAATAGCAACCAGGTGCTTCTCACCAAAGCCTAGGATGCCAAACTACCAGCCTTTCATCTTTCGGCTCCACAGCAAGGTTGGCATGTAACTGTATGCTCCCTACGGCCCTTTCTGGGTAAAATATCCTCCATGGTGGGGAGTGGTCAGCATGGAACAGCCCAAATTAACATTTTGTTTTACTGACCCTCACACAGATGCTTTAGTGAAAAGAAAGATCCACCTGAAGTCAGGAAGACCTGCATTCAAAGTATGTGACAACATGGAAGTCATTTGACCTCTCTGAGTCCCCAGAAACTCTTTAGCCCTCACTTACTTACTCAGTTACAGAGGAGCTGCTATGAAGCATCCATAGAGGGAATTTCCATGCTCACAAAAGCCCAGATCTCTGACATACTGATACCCTCACAGCTTTAATGGTTGCCTGGCTTGTGAAGCTGACCCATTAACTCAAACTCATTTTCAAAATGTCACCCAGAAAGGCAGTTTCTCTCCAAACCTTGATTTCTTTCAGAATCATGGCAAATGGGGTAATAAATTTAGATTAAATTTTCTCTCTTCTACCTATTTCAACAACTAAGATGCCAGGGAGCAAATGATAACTTAATACTCAAAATTAGGAAATTGTCAAGCAGAGATTTGTTTTAGTTTGACTGCATTCTGGTTCCTACGAATGGTTTCATTACCTAGCCATTGTTACTTACCAGTGACCTTTTAAATGCATTTAATTTGAAATTTGCCATTTGGGGGTTAAATTGTATTTAGGCTATTGCCGCTTGCCATTTTGTGAACAATGAACAATTTATTATATTATAGATATAGAGGTGGAAGGGATTTCAGAAATCTTCTGGTCTAAACATTCTCCCCTTTACAGGTGAGAAAACTGAGGCTGAGAAAACCGAAGTGACTTGTCCAAGGCCACATAGGTAGTGAGTAAATGATAAAACTGAAATTTGATCCCACATCCCATGACCCCAAACACATTACTCCTTTTCAAGGTACTATTATTTCAAAGAGGGATTGGTATATCACCTTGCTTTTTGCTCCAAAACTTTTTGTTGTCTTAGCTTGATCATACAGGATATAGGAAAATCTTATTTCTCAGAACTCTGAAAATCTGAGATCACTATACTGCTGAGTTACCATCAGAGAATGTGAGAATCAGTCTACCAAGGAAACAAGAACCTTAGGGATCAGCTAGCCCAACCTTCTCATTTTGCACATGGGGAAATAGAGGCCCAAGGTGGGGAAGCCACTACCTCAAAGTCAAAAAGCTTGTCATTGGGAGAGGCAGGATTCAGACCCTGGTTTACTGCCTTCAGCTGCAAAAGCTTTCCTACCATGAATGTTATGTTGCTGATCTTTTTTTATAACACTGTTTCGACAGTAAAAATGTAAAGCAAAAAAGTCCATCTTACTTCCTGTCTCACTATTCACAACTGGATTCATTGCCAAAACATGAAGTAAGGAAGGAAGGAAGGAAGGAAAGAATGAAGGAAGGAAGGAAAGAAGGAAGATGGAAGGAAAGAAGGATTTATTAAGTACCTACTAAGTACATATACGCTCAACACTTTACAAATATTTGATCCTCAAAACAACTCCAGGAGGTAGGTGCTATTATTATCCCCAACTTACAAACAGAAAAAAACTGAGGCAAACAGAGATTATTATCTCCAATTATAATTTAGGAAACTGAGGCAGAAGTTAAATGAGTTGCCAAGGGTTAGGCAACTAGTAAGTATCTGAGGCCATATGTGAAATCAAGTCGTCCTGATTCTAGGCCCAATGTTCTACTATACTTAACTGCCTCACAAAGCAATTTTGGGGGGAGTGTGAGTGAGATCACTAACAACCAGAAAGTTATAGGAGGGTTATCTGAGCTGAGTGTGTGTGTTTCTCTGGCACAAACAGAATCCAAGCCAATTCATCAAATATTTACCACGTGCCTACCATTTGCTCGGCATCAAACATACAAATACAAACCAGTCACTGCCCTTAAGGTATGTACATTTTACCTGACATCATAACCTAACTAGTACAGGCTGAGCACAAACGAGGTTTCAAAGTTTTTGTCATTCTCCATAGTTTTTCAACTAGGAGATGCCTTATTAATATAATGCCAGTGCATCCCTGTTTTCTTTAAATTACTCAATATTTGCTGTAGCAGAATGACCATGAACAGTCATGATTTCTTGACAGGGAAAATAACATGGGAAATGGTGAATATCCTGAAAGGGAGTAGTCTTAAAAAATGTTTTTTGCAAGCAGTATTTTAAAAGTGCTAAGCTGTGTTCGTATGATAAGCACTGAGAAAGACCATTTTTATCATTTTCATTCCATACCTAAATCAGATCCATAATCATACAAAATACTTTGGTCTAACTATCCACACAAGAAAAATTAAGTGGATGATGAATACCTATTGTCCTAACTATGATGTTTAGCTATGAAACACTGGAAATTGACAGAAGCAACAACAATGACATTACATAGCACCTTAAAGTTATATGGATCATCTAATTTATTCCTCACCACAGCCCGCTGAAGGCAGGCAGTGCAAACATCATCATCTTCATTTAAATATGAGGAAACTCATGCTCAGTATGGGTAAGTCGTCTGTCCCACACCATACAACCACTGAAGGACTAAGGGGGAAGGGCAAGGGACTACATGGTATAGTGAAGAGAACACTGCATTTGGAGTCAGTAGATCTGGGTTCAAATACCAGCTCTATGATTTATTTACCTGCATGACCTTGAACAAGTAACTTGATATCTCTGGCTCTGTTTTCATAGAATGTAAGCTGTCTTTTGCCTCTTTTTGTATTCCCAGCACTTACTTAGCACAGTGCCTGGCACATAGCAGGCACTTAATAAATGCTTATTAACCCACTGTTTTCTCACCTATAAAATCAATCAGTTGGGCTAGATCATCACTGACCCTGTGCTTTTCTGACTAGCTCCTGTGAATCTATCACCAAGTCCAAAGGTTTCCAAGTTGTCATATTCCGTGCTAGTAACATTTCCTCACTGCTGGAAATGGGTCATCCCTTAATGAAATCAAGCAAGTTATCAAGCAAGGAAACTGTAACTAAACAGAGGACACTTTTCCTAGGACATAAATTTCAGAGATATACCATAGACCCCAAATTAAATTTCCTCATCTAGCTTTTGTTCTATGCCAGTTTCTGTCCTAGATCCTTTCTGATTCATCTTTCTTCCTGCTCCTACTTCTTCTTCTCTGACCACCAACACAGGCATACTCATAGCCTCTCACAGTCTATCTTTGGTATGTTTAACCTCGCTCTAGAGGATTCTAACTTGGCCAGATGTTGCCTCAGCCTGTGTTGGGACCTGGGATCCAATGCAGATTTCACACTGCAGAGCCCCAGATGCAAAAAATGATCAAGAGAGCTTTAATCTAAAAGGGACTATGAAAGGTCACAGAATGAGGCTGGTAAACTTTCTTCTCCTGTTAGAGACCTCTATTTTCTTCTAGAAGTTTAGTTAACACTCATAAGGAAAGGTATTGTGATGCTAAATTGTCATTTTTGGACCCTTCCCACAAAGGGAAGAAGTGGGCAAGGGGAGGCAAAAACATCAAGAGTTACTGGTGTGCCCATTAAGTACAGTCCTGGAACCCAAAGATATTCTACTAATCCCCATGGTTCCTTTTTATATGACTCCTTTATCAGTGGTGTATTCAAACTAAGTTGGGGTCTGTTTCCTTATATTGAGGTTTCTAAAAAGGCTCCCTTTGTCTTCCTGACTGTAAAACTTTACTGCCCCTCACTTGCCAGGGCCACTCACAATCAGCCTATGAAGTTAAGAGCAAGGCTAGATGCCTAGGACCATTATGCAGGCTGCTTCACTACTTAGAATCAGAAACAGTAGATCATAAAAATGGGAAAAGGACCCACATGTACAAAAATATTTATTTGTTTTTTGCTTGTTTGTCTTGTTTTTGGTGAGACAGTTGGGGTTAAGTGACTCACCCAGGGCCACACAGCTAGTAAGTATCAAGTGTCTGAAGCCAGATTTGAACTCAGGTCCTCCTGAGTCCAGAGCCAGTGCTCTATCCACTGTGCTACTTAGCTGTCCCTTACAAAAATATTTATAGCAGTTCTTTTTGTGGTGGTCAAGAATTGGAAATTGAGGGATTCCCATCAATTGGGGAATGGTTGAACAAGTTGTGGTATATGAATGTAATAGAATACTATTGTTCCATAAGAAATGATGAGCAGGCTGACTTCAGAAAAACCTGGAAAGACTTGCATGAACTGATGCTGAGTGCAGTGAGCAAAACCAGGAAAACATTGTACACAGTAACAATAACATTGTGACATGACCAATTTTAATAGACTTAGTTCTTCTCAGCAATGCAATGATCTAAGATAATTCCAAAAGACTCATGATGGAAAATGCTATACACATCCAGAGAAAGAATTATGGAGTCTGAATGCAGATCAAAGTACATTATTTTTCCTTTTATTTTGTGGTTTTTTTTTCTTTCTCGTGGTTTTTCCCTTTGGTTCTAATTCTTCTTTACAACACGACTAATGTGGAAATACGTTTAATATGATTGTACATATATGGCCTATATCAGACTGCATGCTATCTTGGGGAGGTGTGAAGGGAAGGAGGGGGAGAACATTTAAAATTTTATAAAATCTTTATAAAATCTTATAAAAATGATTGTTGAAAACAAAAAATAAATAAATATATTTTTACAAAGAATCAGAAACAGTATTGAGACTTGAAGTGGTGGCGAGTCAATCAAGGCATATGCAACTTCCATATCCTTTGTCCTACTAGGTTAGTTAGTTTATAGTCAAGGAACCATAGAGTTAGAGAAACTAACTGTGAGGCTCTATTCCTTTGTCTTCACATTGTAGATTAGATTGGCAGAGCACCATGCAGCTAAATAGCCCCGTGTTCATTGAAAACATTAGGCTGCTTGGATCTCTGGCAAATTAGAGCTACTTTACAACAGATGAATAGAAGTTACAATAAAAGACAAAGTATAAAGTATGCCAATATTCATCTAAATATTAGAAACAAATGGTATATAATTATTTACAAATTCTGAAGAATTTTAAACTAGTGTAATGCCAAAAATAATTTGATTTTTGACAAGAAGGGATGTCAAAAAACCTCTGATCCAGAAAGTAATCCCTGCCTTAGCAGGGAACTACATTCGTTTTTAGATTGAGATAATAGACATAAATAAATGCAAATGATCTATTAATCTTAGAATTTGGCCTCCAACATGCTCATGGCAAATATTAGCACCCCTAGCCCCACCTGAGTTTTTCAAATCCAAATCTTCTTGCCCCCAGGTCTAGCCCTATTCCCACTCTGTGGACCACCTCTCTGTAGAGAAGTGGCTTATTGAAGGAGTTAAGACTAACACAATAAGACAGTTAAATAGTGATAAAATGCATCATGTGAATAAGTATTAGAATGTGTGGGAATAAGTTCTGTAGCAGTTGAGAGACAGGGATTAATCAGCATAGGCTGAAGCAAGTCAATGCGAAGGTAAGATGTAACTTAGGCTCTGAAGGCTGGATAGGGACCACTCTGCTAAGGAGACAACTATAGGCTTTAGGGCTGGACGTACTTATTCTAGTCTCACCCCTTCATTTACAGATGGGGCCAAAGAAGTGTCATCACTTGCCCAAGGTTACATAGGCAATAAGTGGCAGCAATATGATTTGAACCCACAACCTCTGGCACCAAACCCACCGGTTGCTTTACTATGGCTCGAGAGTCAACAGTTTGTGTTTAGGCTTTGTGGAACGTGTAGTTAGAGGAGTAGGAGAATCAGAAAATGGGTCTTGAATACTAGGCTGAGAATTTGGGACTTGGTGCTATTCAAAATGGGAAGCCATTGAAGGTTACTTAGTAGGGTAGTAAGACAATGAAAGTGTTATTTTAGAAATATTAATCTGGTGGAGAAGGGATTAGAGGAAAAAGAGACTGGTGTTAGGGATATGAGAACCCATCTTGGGTGGCTGGGCAGCAGGGGCCACCACCGCTGGGGCCTCTTTCTCCTTCAACCCTACCCTCAGACGGTGTCACCCAGAACCCATCTGGGCTGCTTGACTGCTAATATACCTGGTATGAGATGGGGGTCACCAACTCTATTATTTCAAGTAATAAGGAGAACCATAAGGCCTTATTATTTGCCTTGCCTCTATGCCCTGTAGACCCCCAGAACTGTCATCTGACCTCAGCCTTGCCGTCCATCCTTAGCATTTCCAGGCCTTTCCATCTGCCCTACCAATAAACTTTTTTTAATGTGCTCTCTCTTCCAATTAGACTGTAAGAACCCTGAGGGCAGAGACTGTTCTTCTTTTTCTGTTTGTGTCCATGGTGCTTTCCATATCATAAGCAATTAATTAATGCTTTGTTTCATTTAGCCATCAATTAGAAATCTACTTATTAATCCATGCTTGAGGTGTGAGGGCCTGAAATACAGCACTGATCTATAAAAGAGGCATTGAATTAGGTATCTGATATGGTTTCTATACCTCTAAATCCTATATTAGTCTCCTAGAAAGAGTGGCCCTTGCCTTCCTCTTGACCTACCCAAAGTCTGCACATCCCTCAAAGCCAACCTCAAGTTTCACCTCTTCCTTGACCTCTCTAGCTTGGGCTGAGTAAAATAGTGAGGTACAATGAACAGTCCTGGACTGAAAGTAAGAACAGCTTATCTTACTTCTAGTACTATTAATTACCTATATGACTTCAGACAAGCGACATAGCCTCTCTGCACAATGGTATCATCTACCAAAAACTGAAGAGGGTGGTCAGTCAATGGTCTAAACTGAAATCCCCTTTTAATTTTCAATTTAAACCTCGTTCAGCTACTATTATCCAATTTGTTGTTTTTAGAGCAAAGATGTATCCATCTCATTTCTTCAATTCATTTAAAAAGTGGGACAAAGGGCTGAGTAATATGACATGAAGGGAAGGTCAAGAAGGTAAGAAGATTTTGGAAGTCTTCTCCATTATTAAGTACCTGGATTGACATCTATTTATCTCATTTGTTCTCCACACCAACTCTGTGCATTTAGTCCCATTATTATCCCCACTTTAAAGATGAGGAAACTGAGGCTGGCAGAGGTTAAGTGACTTGACCAAGATCATACAGCTATTAGATGTCTGAAAACTCCAGTACTCCTAATTCCAAGTCCAACTTCTATTCTCTATATGAGGTAGGAAATCAAGGAATAAATAGTCAGTGAAAAGAACTGAGAGCATTCATTTCATGGAAGGCAGAGTTTTGAGAATGAACAGTTAGTCAAAAAACATGTGAAGAAGCATTTAATATGCTATAAACATATGTGCAAAACTATAAATAATAATTTCATGTCTGGAGAAGCAGCATGATATATGGCTTTTGGTCAACAGTTTAGGACAAATTCAGTTGAAGAGAGGATGGATGGAGATCCCACAATGCCAATAAGTAATGGTGAGGAATGAGGGTGAGGGGAGAAAGCACACCATTTGTTAGCATCTTATTTCAGCTATTTATTCTTGCAAAAATAAGTGCTATGATCAATTATTTCTCTGCCCCTGAACAAGTACTAATCAGCAGTCTCTAAATTTTGGTGTCTTGTGGTCAAGCCCCACTGGGATTTTGTTATAGTCCTAGATCTATATGTGAATACTTGAAGGATTTATCATTTCATCAGTATGGGGACCTCATGGGGCTAAAGAGTGGGAAACCTAACCCAAGTCTTTCTGATTCCAAGCCCAGAAATTTATCTGCTACATAACTGTCTTAACATATACAATTTGTATTATGTACAGCCTAGAAAGCAGAAAAATGAATAGTGGGGAATGTAGGGAGAAATTTGAATAAGAGAGTATTGACTATTCAAACAGGCTACCCCCTCATGATTCTTGTGTAATATCCCATATTCCAAAAGAAATTTTCTCATGCTGACCCAATAAATTACTTCCTTCCTCACCTACCAATCTTCTCTCAAGCCTCACCTTCTCCAGTTCTATCCTGAGCCAACTTAAGGCTTGTAAATGTCACTGCAATTGACTAAATACTTAATAGTCTTTCACAATATTATTTATCTTTCTCTCAACTGTTCCAACCAGATTGTGACAGGTTTAGGTTTTTATTTTTATTTTTTGAGAGCCCAGAGTGAGCTGAACATAGTGGCAGATGACAGAGGCAGAAGATACGGACCCTGGATGTTGAGCTTACAATCTAATAGGGTGGAGGTAGGCAGCAGGGAAGGGAGGGTAATAGGGGAGGGGAAAGAAAACTATGTAAAAATCTAAATGTGAATAATGTTTACAACCAAAGGAATTTGTTTCCTGTCATTGGAAATGCATCAAATTCACATAATTATAAGTCCCCTAGATACAGACACCCGATATATCTTTGGTGATTTTTTTTTGTTCTATGAATTCCATGAATTTGTTCCATGATTTTTTGTTCCATGAATAATTTTTGAAATTATGCTTATTATTATTAATAATAACTTATATCTGTATATCACTGTAAGGTTTAAAAAATACTTTACATCCTCATCTTTTGGCCCTCAGACTATTCCTTTTTTGTTTTTAGATCTGTGATTTCATCAGTGTGGAGAATTCCCAATGTAGACATTCCTTCCACTTTCTCCCATGACCAGAGACAACCTTTTTGTAACTTTACTTTGAGTCACAAGAGAATTAAATCCAATCTCAGCTCTGTCACTGACTACATAAATGATGCTGGGCAAGGCACCTGACTTCTCTGTACCTCTGTTTCCTCATCTGTAAAATGGAGATCATACTAGCGATGGAAACTCAGAAGAGGATGCACAATGCTCGCATCAGTGAATCAGCAAGGATTTATTAAGTAGTGTTTACTGTCTTCCAGACACTGTGTGAGACACTGAGGACACAAAAACTAAAGTGAAACACTCTATGTCCTTCAGGAACTTACAATCTAGACAAGGGAGACAGCATGTAAATATATACATAGACATATGCAAAACAGACAGAAAAGAACTTGGGGATTAAGGCACTAAGTAGCTCAGAGAAGGAATCAGGAAAGCCTGACTCATATATAAAGCAGCCCTTGAAATTCACCATGAAAGAAACTAGGGATCCATACACATGGCAATGAGGACAGAGTATATTCTAGTTATGGGAGGAAGCCAGTACAAAGGCATGGAGGTGGGAGATTGTTCTTTTTTTTTTCCCTTTAACCATAGATTTTAGAATTGGCAGGTACTTTTGTTCCTATTTTCTATATGAAGAGCCTGAGAGATGAAAGCTTAGACTGGGAAAGCTATGAGTGATCTTAGAGATCATCTGGTCCAATCTCTTCAATTTACAAATGAGGAAACTCAGGTGAAGAGAGGTATCTAAGGTTACACCAGAAGTTAATGGCAGAGCCTAAGATCCATTATCTTCTGACACTCAGTCCAGTGATCTTTCCACAGTGCCTCACTGCCCTTTGGGATAAACATGTATCACGTTTTACTGTTTTATGTCAACCATATTTTTTTTTTTTTAAATGAACCAATGTTCCCATTAAAGGCATTTGCCATTGTCATGGAGGATATCCAAGAGACAATTCCTAGAGATGGTGAGAGCCTACAACTGCTCCTGTTGGTGAGTGACATTGTGGTGAATGCATCAAGCTCTGAAAGACATCTTAAATGAGAGTTTTGCCTAACTATCCATACAGAAGAGAGCAAGTAGCCAGAGGATGCCACCTTTCCAGATGAGACCACGCACTTGGAGAGACATCACATACAGCTGGCCTGCGATTCCATTTATCTATCTCAGACAGACACAGTGGAGGGGCAATGGACTGGGCCCAGAGTTAAATGGGAAGTAGAAAAGACATCGGCTTTCCTTTGGGAAACTATGCATTGCTTTGAAAGACCTCAAGCTTCTCCATGAAATAAAGGCCCATCTTGTTATCATAAGCAATGACACTGCTTATGTATGAGGCATGAATAACACAGTCTCAAATGAACTAAAGTCATCAGTCATCCACATGGCAGTGGAGAGGCTCATGGTGGGCACGCATAGGCTGCATCAAATTACCAACGGTGAGATGCCCAAGAGAAGTGATGTTAAGGATAGCATCAGAGACACTATGAATAGAAGAGGAGGTAGGGTGAGCATGGAGAATTACATTGATGAATGAAGGACAGCCTTTGTGCTCTATTGCTCTCCACACACTACAGAGGAATCTAGAGAAAGGCCTCCATCATGCTGGGTGTACCTCCTGTGGAATGTCTAAAGGAGGACATGAAGAGTTGCACAGGATGAATACAGGATCAAAAGTCTACAGATTTAGAGCCAGAAGGTACCTTGGAGATCACCTAGTCCCTCATTTTACATAGTAGAAACCCAACAGGGTAGGGTGCTGACTTGTCCAAGGTCACACAGGATAAGAAGGAATGGGTCAGCTGCAATCTCCACCACTGGAGGATATGTCCATATTAATGAAACCACAGGACCATCAAAGCATCATTAAAAAAATAACAAAATAAAATCCTACTAAAAACAAGTCCCACTCAATCACACGTGGTATAAATTATTTTGATAGAGCTTGACATACTTATAAAAACTAATTGAATTTCCCAATGACACACAATGTGATAGAAGAGTGAAGAAGTGTACTCCAAGTGTAGTTCGCCAAGATTTTGGTCAATTATAGATCATTTGACACATTGGAAAGATATTTGATGTTCAATGGAAAGGGACAATTTGGTTTATAGTAATTATGTACAGGTCATACAATTAAAACATACTAATGCTTCCACTCTTAAAAACAGCTTCTATTTGGTATTGGATACTGCAGCACCTTGGAGATAGCATACAGTATAAACTTATTTTTATAACCATTTTTAAAACCCTAATTAAAAGTACAGCATGGTTCAGAAGCTAAAAAAGCACATTAATAATGTAGTGGAACTCTAAACGTGGTTGGGAAAGGAATAGAGAACTGAGATAAAAGACTTTAACCAACTATGAAAACACGGTCTTCTGACCCCAGTCACCTCTATATGGCAGAGAGAAAGCAGGACATAAATAATCCAAAGCATCAGATAGTCCCCTAAATCATGTCTCTTTGGCTTCATAATGCATGTTTGCACTAGCACAGAAAACTAAATATATTTGATAGTTTGAAAATTCATTCTTCATTCCAAAGCCTGGACTTGCAAAGAGTCGATGCAAAAAATGTCACGACCCCGGCTCTCGGGGGGGCTTATCATCTCATATGAAAGGTGTCCCAAGCAAAGATTATACTCTGAAGAGCAGGTACTGATTGGAATTGGTCAAAGGAATTTCCTCACCAGAAATTTCTCAGTTATGAAATCATAGGCACACCCTCCCAAAAAAGTGTATAATGAGACACCATAAAACTAATTGCCAATTACAAAATGATTTATGGTCTTCAAAGGGCTTGCCATTCATTTTCTCTCTTGGAGCCTCACAATAATGCTGTCAGGTAGGTATTCAGTACAGTAACATATGGGTATTACAGTCCATGTTTTCAAGTTAGGAAACTGAGTCCCAGAAAAAAAAAAAAAACAAACCAAATGATTTCCCTTCGGCACAAAGCTAGTAAGTGTCAGAAGAGAAATGTGACCCTAGTTTCTATGTATCCCAAGAGCAGCAATCTAGGCACTGTGGCACACTACTTGTTAGGAAAAACCTCCTTGGACACACAAGAGTCAACAGACCCGGGGAACCCTTCCTTATTAGAAGCCAAATGTCTAAAGAAAGGTCCCATATATATTAAAATATCCAGAGCAACTTTTGTGATAGCAAAAACAAACAAACTGGAAACAAGGCAGAGGTGCATCAGTTGAGGAACTGATAAACAAATTAGAGGATTGTATATCAATGTAGCCAAATTTTCTGTCACAGAAAATGAGAAATATGAAGAATTCAGACATGTATGGGAAGACTTACAAGATCACAGATCTAGAGGTGGAAGGGATCTTCTAGTGTCCAGCGCTTCTGAAACTGTGGGTCATGACTCCATATGGGGTCACGACCCATTGTTTAAGACACACTGAAGGGGTTGCAAGTGGAAAAAGTTTAAGAGACCCTGTATCTTCGAGACCAACACCATCATTTTGCAGACAGGGAAACAGTCTCAGAAAGGTTAAGGGACTCACCTGAGGTCATACAGATAGGAAGCAGTAGAGCCAAGATTTGAAGTTAAATGACCATAGGGAAGTCTCCCAACCTCTCTGAGCCTTAGGCTCCTCATCTGTAAAATGGGGATAATAGCAGCATTCATTTCATAGGGCTATTTTAAGGTTCCAATGAGATAATACATTTAAATGGCTTAGTAAACTTTAAATTGCCATAGGAATGCCAGTTATTAAACAGATAATGACTGCCACAGTCCTTGCTCTGATAATAAAAATGCAAGGGCTAGTCAAGTACAGTATTTGTTTGACAGAAGGCCTTGTTCCTCCTCAGTGGTTTCCATGCCTGCCTTCCTCAAAGAAACAATTCGCCATCTGTGCCTCAATGCATTAGAGGAAACCGGCTCCATACCGCACTTCATAGGAATCTTTCTACTTCTCCGATGCCCTGTGATAATTAGTTCAAGTGAACAGGGACTGCTTTCTCTTTCATTCATAGTCATTCAATGGGGAGCCCCAGAGGAAGAGGGTAGGGAGAGGGGGAATAGAGCTCACAAGGCATATGTGGTAGTGTTTACTGTTCAGGGGAGCAGGAAGCAGGCAGGGAAATGGATTGCCAAGAGCAAAGGTGGCTTCTGGAGGGCAAACCAAGCACCAGGGATATTGAGAAGGGGCACTTCTCTACCTGGCACTGCCCCAATGGCCACCCCAACCACAATGAGGCCAGGAAAAGGGAAGAGCCTCCAGTCAGGTAGCAGATGCCCTGGAATTTCCAGCACCAGGCCTGCCATTTGTCAGTAATGGAAACTTGGGCAATATGGTTCGATTCACCAGACACACACCAAGCATCTACTATTTGCACCTCAGTATATAGCGGGTAGTCAGTCAACAAGCATTTATTATGTGTTTATGTTGCCTGCATATCCATTATATACTGTGGTGCTGATAGCAGATGCTTGGTGTGTGTCTGGTGAATCAAACCAAATTGCCCAAGTTCCCATTACTGATAAATAGCATTATGATATTTATTATTATTTGTTTATAGGAGTATATAGGGTATTCAGAGAGGACTAGCACCTTTGAGGTGAGGCTTTGTCAAGCCCTTTTCAGGGCTGCTCATCCAGTTTTGGCATCCACCTGATTCACCCAATTCTCACCTGTGGCTCTAAGAAGCAGTAGCATGTACAGAAGCCATCCCCCAGGAAATCATCTGGGCACACTGGCTAAGACAGGTCGAGGGTAACAGGCCACAAACCCATAAGTTAGTTAGGGGGTATGTACCCCAAGCATAGGAAGACTATCCCAAGTAGACTGGGTGGATGAGAACAATTTGTTCCAAGGTCCATGAAGGCAGTTGAAGCAGGCACTGTGGAGCACTTAGAACTTGGTCATACATGGAAGATACCAAGGTCACCCAATGCATCCTGGGCCATTGCCAATAATCGTGACTTTTGCCCTACCACTGGACATAGATGACTCAGGAAGAGAACGTGAGGCTCACGACTTTATACAATTCTGCCTCACTTAAATCCAATTCATGCACAAGCCAAGACATCACCCCCTGATGTGAATGATCCTCTTCAAACACAAAGGACAAAACAATGTGTGTTTACTATGTGCCAAGCACTAAGCTAGGGGGCTAGCAGAGTCAGGAAGACTTGAATTCAAGTCCTGCCTTTGACATATACTGGCTGTGCAACCCTGGGCAAGTCATTTAATCTCTCATTCTCCCAGGTCATGCTCTAAGAACTCAAGTTACAGAGTAAGTACTGACCTCTACCAGTAACAGAAGGAGTTTTCTCACTGAAAGTTCCCTATGTGAATGGAGTCACGGACCTATTTTTTGTTGTTATTTGTTTTGTTTTAGTATGCAAGGAGCTAGAAATACGAGATGAAAAACAAAACAGACCCTGCCCTCAAGGATCTTGTATTCTATTGGGGAGGGGAATACAATATGAAGACTGACAAGTCAATACAAACACTGTACAACTGAATACATATTAATTTTAAGAGGCAGAGATGATTAAAAAAATTGTAGGGATAAGGAAGGTTTCATGTAAAAAATACCATCAGAGTTATGCTTTGAGGGAATATAGGGATTCCCTGAGACCGACTTTCCTCATCTCCAACATACAGAGAAAGGTTTAGATTACCTCTAAGGTCTCTCTCAGTTCTAACATACTAGGATACCTTAGAAATTAAACTTTATAGAGTCATCAAATGCTGGTTTCACATCAATGTTTGCTCCACAGATTCAGGAAGCTGGGGCACTTTTATTTAAAAAAAAAACCTTTAGGATATAATTGGGTACATGTGGGCAAACTCCTCGTGTTGATTTGTAGCAACTAATTACTCTTTGGGCTTTCTACAGAAGAAAATCTTTCTGTCTATGTTGATGGATTTTCCCCATTAAGTAAGCAAGTTGTTGTGATGCCAAATATCACCACCTCTCCATCTCTTTCCCTTGTACATTATCAATATGTTAGACTAGACATGTTACTAAAAATAACAGCCGAGTAAACATACGTCTGGGGAATAAGAATATCATTTGGTGCTTTCTCCCATCACTTTTCTGCTTTTAAAACAGCTACCCTGTGCCTCTAATACCTCAGGTGAGGATGTTTATCATCTCAGGAGGTAGTTTTCTATTTTCAAATTGCTTTATCTTTATGAATTTCAGCTGCAATTTTAAATACACTATTAGAAATTGCGATTGTTCTAACAGTTCTGGGTTGGCATGGAGTTGGGGAATGGGGCTTGGATGCAGAGTAGAAACACCTGGGTGCACGTCCCAGCTCCGCTATTATTATAATAATAATATTATTTTGCACAAGGCACCGTAGGTAGAAATGGAAAAACAGAGTGGCTCCTGTTCTCAAGGACCTTACATTCTCCTGGAGAGACCTAACATGCACGTAGATAAATAAATATTAAATATATGCAAAATTATACAATTTCAGGAGGGAGAGAAGGAGCATTGACAATTTGCATGGATCAGAAAAAAGTCTCAAGTCAGAATTATCACTTAAGCTACGTCTTGAAGGAAAGTAAAGATTCCGAGAGTCAGAAGTGAGTGTGCAATGCATTCTGGACTAAAGCGGGGTAGGCAGTATGAGGAGGGGGCAGAGGAGATGGAATGAATGGGAATGGCAAAAGTTAGCAGGCCAGGTTGGCTAGAACAGAGTGGATGAATTCAATTTAATTCAATTATCACTGTATTGGATACCAGGAAGACAAACATACAAAAGGAAAACACTACCTGCCCTCAAGGACTTTATTTCTAATACAGGAAAACATATACTAGTAATTTTAGTGGGGCCAGGGAGGGGGGTGGGGGGGAGAAAGGGGAGGAGGGAGAGACAGAGATAGAGATAGCATTATAGGCCTGGGGGACGATATGTACAAAGGCCCAGAGGTGGGAGATGGAATGTATCATGCAGGGAAACACCTGCAGGACACTTTGTCTAGAATGTAAACAATATAAGAGGGAGTAAAGTGAAATCAGCCAGGAAAAAAAGGGTAAAGCAAGATGGTGAAGGGCTTTAAATGCCAAATGGGGAAGCATATTCTTTATCCAAAAGTGATAAGGAATCACTGAAGCTTCTTAAGTAAAGTGATAAGGTCAGGCCAGAGGGGGAGCAACATGAAATCAGCTTAAAAATATAGGTGGGAGCCAGAGTGTAGAGAGTTTTAGATGTCAGCCTCAGGACTCATGAAGGAAAGAAAAAAGAATTAACTATTAAAAAGCCTAGATAAGTTCATCTTCTCTACTGGATTAAGTGACTCTTTTTCAGTCAGCCAATGCTTTTTTGTTTCTGCTATGACCCCCCTCTTGATCCAGAGAGCTATTCATACATTAATTTCTATTTGTAGAAGGGAGGCTAACTGGTGGATCAAACCAGTATTATGGTTCTTATTACTATATTATCTTCTCATTTTTTATGGTAGGGTTCGCATGGAAATGATCGTGGTACAACTTTCTGTCCTTTCCCTTTTCCTTTATATTCTATGTCCCCACTGACCAGGTAAATAGACTAACTGAATTTTGTAACTGAATAAAAGTATTAGGATGTAAGCTTATCCCCTGTATGCTCATTGAATGAATGAAAAGTTATTAAGCACTTACCATGTGCCATGTACTGTTCTAAGACCTGGAGACACAAATCCCAAAAAGAAGACAGTGTGTGACCTCAAAGAGCTTACATTCTAAAGGCATCACAGACAGTGGAGCAGTGGCTAGGGAGGGATGCTTTGGACTGGAAAGTATATTGATTGTACATCCTTTCCAGGAAAGGCAATGTGATGTGATTACTATTCCCAGAGCACAATGTGGAGATCTGAGAGATCAGGGATTGCACACTCAAGGGCATTATGGGAACATGGTTGGAGTGTAGGACATGTCTAGATTGGGTCCCATCAAAAAATTAGCATCCCAGTACTGGAATGGGAGTGCCAGATAAGAAGACAGGAAAGTGATGCTGCAGGTGAAAACATCATAGGCATAATTCCAATAGTATAAAGGACAACAGGGATGATATATGTCTTCTTATTCCCATGTAATTTTTTATTTTCTCAGCTAGATTTCTGTAAAGCTTTTCATCCCATGTCACTTGAACCTTACGAGTATTTGGGAAGTCAACATATATTAAAATGATTCTTAAGGTTTTTTATGAATCAGTGTTATGTCTGTGTAATTATGGGCAACAGTTCAGTCTGTGATAAAGATTTCATGCCAACACAGTTTACTGGGGAATCCAGAACATTTTCAGGTCTGTTTATAGGAAAATTTGTTAACTATCAGTCCTTGAAAGATAAAAAGCTTCCAACATGTAATTCTAGCAACCAGGCCGTGTCTTGTTAGGTATTTCTTTGGTAGGTACTAACCCTTTAGAGACTGATGTTGCACAATCTCCATCATTTTCTGGTATAAATTACATTGATCACAGAGTATGGACTCTTTAAGAATAATCTTTTTGTAGTTTCTGGTGGTAAGGATCTGGCCCTGCAATGCCATCATAAACCTCTTTGTTTACTGATCCTTTTCCTCCTTTTCTTGGTCATGATTCAATGTGAACTCTATATTCAAAGCTTCAAGCCTTCAGACTCTACCTTTTATTGGTATATATTCAGAATTTTATACTTAACAGGACCAAATGAAACTCTGATATCATTAGAGGAAGATTCTGTGAGATGAATGAGCTCTTTGATTTACCTTCATGGAGGCATGTAGCTTGATAGCAACTATATATATCAAGTAATTACTAGTACATGTTTTACTCTGACTCTAATTTTGATGTTATACTTAGTTCTATTTAGAAGAGATAATAATGGATTTAAAGATAGGTACAAAAGGGGCTGCTAGGTGGCATAGTGGAGAGAGCACCAGCCCTGGAGTCAGGAGGACATGAGTTCAAATCCGACCTTGCATGCACGATACTCACTAGCTGTGTGACCCTGGGTAAGTCGCTTAACCTTGATTGTCTCACCAAGAAAAAAAAAAGGAAAGAAAAAAAGAGGAAAAAAGAGAAGTACAATGATATCTTAATAATAATATAACATCATATAGTGGAGCAGGCACTGTGCTAAGTTCTTCACAAACATTGTCTCATTTGAGCCTCACAATACTTTCTATATGAATTGTTCTTGCCGTTAATATGCTGGTGTCACATTTTAAGTAGCAAATAGTTGTCCATGTGAACATCACATACTCTAGCATTCTCAATATATTTGAGTCTATTTTATATATTTGTAGTACATAAAAATAGCATGAGGGTGGAACTGAATCAAAGGCTTTGATATATATATATTATATATATATAATTTGCAATATACATATATATGCAGCATATATGTTATGGAACTATCAGGCAACTTATTCAGTGATCATGTATATGGATTGGGACTTGACCTGTGATTTCATTAGTACAGAAAATTCCCAGATGAGGAAACTCCTTGTATTGCCTTAAGCTGTTGACTTCCATTCAGGCATTGATGAAAAGAATCTGGAACTGTTATCCTTATTCTTATTATGCTGATGTAGGCTGGAACAGTCTTGGGAACTCAAAGTTTAGAGGTTAAGTGACTTGCCCAAAGTCTCACAGCCAGCATGGGTCAGAAGGACAGGAAGCCAGAGCTTCTCATTTCAAGGCTAGCTTCCTACCTACTAAATCAATAGCAAGCTGTTCTTCATGTCTCTGGGACATTTTGGTCCACCTTTTTTGCTCCTTGTATAATACATGGTTCGGGTGTGTTTGGGTGTGTGTATACACATATATATTTATATGTATATACATACATATATATATATGTGTATGTATGTGTGTGTGTACACATATACATATGCATATAGGTATGTATATAAACAAGCTGTGATTATTTTCTATGAAGTGAACAAACACTTAATTGGTCTGCCTGGCACTTCTCTAGTCTGGGCTGCTGTCGTGGGCCTCATTTGCCTTGTACTTCACATTCCTCCTAGTCTACCTTGTCTTTACTTTGTATCCCACAGGCTTCTGGTAGCTTTTTGTGTAAGAGGAGTTTCCATCTTTTGTTTTCTTTGTCATTTCTTTTGATACATTATTAGAGCTTTCTTGTGATGCTTATGGGGGATCCAGTCTCCTGTAGGTCCTAATATATTACCATCTTCCTATAATTCCTCCAATAAGCACTCAGAAAAGACTAGCCATGAGTTCGGACATGCATACCGTGGCCAACTAACACTCAGGACTCTTCAAGAATATGCAAAGAGCTGGGACTCAGTGATTAGAACTATTAGCAGAGATTAACAGGACTTTTTCACTATATAATTAGGTATTAGCATGCCTCAAATTGCATTGTGACTAAAGACTCATCCCGAGACCCTCATCTAGACAGATAGATACTTGCACTTTTTCAGTGCAGAAAAGATTGGGGCAGGGCCAGAAGAAATTCTATAGACCAGGATGAATGGAATTTGAATTTTTCCAAAAAGGACCATAGGCATATGCAGACTCCTAGTACTCACTATCTAGCTGAGATTCAGCTGACTGTGATTCATCTGGGTAATAACCCACATCACTGAATAAATCTCCCTGAAATATGTGAATTGTGCACTAGGCTTTGCTTTTGCCTTTCAGTATG
Source organism: Vombatus ursinus (assembly GCF_900497805.2). Classification (NCBI taxonomy): domain Eukaryota; kingdom Metazoa; phylum Chordata; class Mammalia; order Diprotodontia; family Vombatidae; genus Vombatus; species Vombatus ursinus. The sequence continues at coordinate 3,132,827 of NW_020954681.1, forward strand.
GTGAGGGGAATGTTGGCCACATAACCAGTCATTTAGAGAACATCCGCTGCTAAATGCTTGCGAATATGCAGGGGAGCATTATTAGCTCCCCCAACCCTTGTAATAAGTCCCACAAAACCTGGACAGGAGCAACACAACGCTCATCCTGAAGTAATATCCTAAAGATAATGAACCTGGACCTGGAGAATCCAAAAGGAATCTGAAGAAACAACAAGCATTTAGAAAATGAGCCTTAATATGCCAAAACAGGAAGTCAGGGCCATTAGAGAGCCTCAGGCCTAATCCTCTCATATTGTAGAGGAGTAGGAAGAAGCCCAAAGGGAAGTGACTCACCCAAGGCCATACAGTAATTTAGTAATAGGCAAGGACTAGAAGCCAGGTCTCCTCATCCTCGGTCTGATATTCCTTCCATTTTGCTGCATGTCCAAGAAAGTAGTTATGGCTGTTTTCTAGCTTCTTTTACTGGACTTTATTAAAAAGGAAGTAGAGAAGCTAGAAAGGGGTCAGAGAACAGCAGCATATTATTAAAGAGATGGAAGATGGGTCTTGGGAACTGAGGTTAAAGGGGTTGGGGTGATTTACCCCCCAGGGCGATGAAGTATAAGAGATAACTGAATTACTGTCTTCCAGTTTATTAAAGTTTTTTTTTTTCAAATGTTATAATAGATGACTGATTGTCCTCCACATCCTTGGGGGAATGAACAAGAAGAACTTGGCTTAAATTATGTGTAAAAAGGGAATAGTTTAGCTTTGGAAACAAAGAAAAACTTGCTCAAGATGGCGATGCTCTGGGATGGATGACTAAGGGAAGATATGTCATCTCTGGCCTTGAAACTCTTCAAAAGGCCTACCATCCCCTCTCGATAGATTATCCATTTACCTGCCCGAAGGCAGGGGGCTGGCCAGATGAACTCGAGGTCCCTTCCAGTTTAACTATTAAATGATCCTATTTCCTTCTATTTTACAAATTAAAATGCTCCATTTCAGCATGCCTATAGGGGAAGGAGTAAGCACCATGAAATCTCCTACCCATTACATGCACTTAATATTAATACCATGTAATGGAATAGAATATCTTGATCATATTTTGATTTAAGAGCCAGAATAATGAAATTTGTATGTGTGTGTATGCATGCATGTGTGTGTGTGTGTGTGTGTGTGTGTGTGTGTGTGCTCAAGCAAGGTGATGGAAGCTATTCTTTTTCTAAAAGACATATAGCATGCAGGGTCTCATTTGGACATGCTCATTTATATAAACCTTCTTTTCCTGGTTCTGAGAAGCCTAAGTCAGGTAAGATGAATGGAGGAATTGCTTTAATGAACCAAGATTTCCCCTCAAGTCACAGGTCACAAGTAGAGAGAGAAATGAAAATATTTCATTGCCTATAAATATCTTCTTTCTTAATAATATTTTTTGTTAGTCATTTTTTCCCATGGCCTCCTCAATTAGACTGTGTTGATTTGGAGTTGAATTAATTTCTCTCTCTGGTCTAGCCACTTCATCTGTTAGCAGGATGCTAACCTACTTTCCAAGCTCAGAACCCACTTTTTCACTTATTCTGCATGTCTTCCTTAGAGTTTCCTTTACTCATATCAATCACCACGCATTTATTAAATACTAAGGACATGCCAGATACTGTGCTAAATATGGAGGATACATATCTAAAGAATGAAATAATCCCTATCCAGAAGGAGCTTATATTCAATTAACATGTACATATAACAACAGAGTATAAACATAAAATGAATAAATTCAAAGACACACAAAGTAGTTTAATACAAAGTAATTTGAAAGGATAGGCATGAGCAATTGGGGGAATCAGGAAAAACTTCATATGGAAGATAGCCCCAGAAATCCACTCCATACTTGCGCAGGAGTAGTGGGAGAGACTTGATTTTTCTCAACAGAAATAACAGACGACTCCTAAGGGCACTAGGGGCCAATAGATTGCCGTAAATCAGATATTTGAGTTTGTCCTATATAAAAGCCCATGAATTCTTGTTGTATACTCAGATAAGGCAAAAGGTATATATTCCTGGATTGAAACCTCCCCCACTCCAGCTTAAAAGAGTTTTATAACCTTAGTAGAAAGCTCTTTAAGTCTTTGGGAGCAGACCCAGGGAGTTGTTGGAAAGAATTGGTATAAGAGAAAAAAAAAATATCCACTGAGGTGTTATGTTATGGTAGGTGAAGGAGAATTGATTCAGAGGGTGAACTAAGGGGTTCAATTAATTGAATCTAAAAATTAAGTGATATTCAGTAATGCTAAAAGAATTCACAACAGCTGAATGGCACAGTAGATAATGTCAGGCTTAGAGTTAGAAAGACCTGAGTTCAAATCCTACCTTGGAAAAATATGAGCCACATGACCCTGGGCAAATCATTTGAGCTTTCCCAGTTTCTGTTTCCTCATCTGTAAAATAGGAATAATAATAGCACTTAATTCACAGGATTGTTGTAAGGATCAAATGAGGTGATACATGTAAAGTGTTTGGAAAATTTTAATTTGGTTGTTGTTATTTGGTCATCTTTCAGTCATGTCCACCTCTTCATAACCCCATTTGGGGCATTTTTTGTCAAAGACACGGGAGTGATTTGCCATTTCCTTCTCCAGATGATTTAACAAATGAGTAAACGGATACAAACACAGTCAAGTGACTTGCCCAGGGTCACACAGCTAGGAAAGTGTCTGAGGCCAAATTTGAACTCAGGAAGATGGGTCTTTATGACTCCAGGGCCATCACTCTATCTACTGCAGCACCACCTAGCTGCCCTCTGAAGCTAATCTTAAAGTGCTATGTAAATGTTGGATGTTACTATTATTATTATTATTGAGCACTTACCTCACCAGGCTGTGGTGTGGGTCAAATGAGATAACATGTGTAAAGCACTTTGAAAATCTTGAAATGCTCTATAAATGCTAGGTATTATTATAGCAGAGAAGAGAATGATAAGGACACGGCACTGGGAAGATAGAACTCAATCAGATCACCCCAGGACAGAAAAGAGCTGGATCGTCCTCCTTGCTCTGTCACCTGGGCATCTTTGAGTCAGTGAGTTCAATTTCCCATGTTTGTTGTTGTTTAGTCATTTCAGTCATGGTTGCCTCTTCATTTCCCTATTTGAGGTTTTCCTGGCAAAGATACTGGAGTGCTTTGTCATTTCCTTCTCCAGCTCATTTTACAAATGAGGAAACTGAGGCAAACAGGGTGACATGATTTGTCCAGGGTTACGCAGTTAGTTTCTGAGGCTGGATTTGAACTCAGGCCTTCCTGACTCCTGGCCCAGCACTCTATCCACTGTGGCACCTAGCCACCCTGCAACTTCCCATTTGCTTATCTGCAAAATACTTGAAAGATATTAAGTAGGCCTGGTTAGCTCAGTAGGTCAGGATGAATAATGTGCTATTAACCCGGAAAAAGGCTGGAGCCAGATGTTGAAGCCCAGATGTTCAAGTTATTTAAATGACAGTGGAATTTGTATTTCATATGGTAATATGCTGTTCTGAGTGCTGGGCAGTGGGAATGGGGGTAGAATATGAAATAAAATTGAACTCATGCTCTGTCTTCAAGGAGCTTACTATGAAGTCAGAAATAAATTTGATAAGGAAAAATCCACCAGCTGGAGAAATGTCCAAAGGGGCACAGGGTGACTTTGAATACCAATGGTGACAAGCTCTATTTAGGATAACGTGAAGAACAGAAATGCAACTGTCCCTTTGCATCTGTTTGTGTAAAATAGACACCACTGGCCATGCTGTAACATGCTAAGATAGGCCTATCACAATGGTAACTCATCCTTCAGAAAACATCCTGATTAACATCAGACCAAGCATTAATCTACTTTCTTTCTTATTAACTAAAAATCCATCCAATCTTCATGTCAGGGCATCTGTGGGTAGCAGACAACTTTCAAGTCTAGGTAATTTAAGGGAAGTAAAAAAAAAAAAATTCTCAATGTGTAAATCAAGAACCAAATGTAAATCAGTGGTAAGATAGGTACATGCTGGGTCCTATATGCCATTTTCCCAAATGGGGTCACAACTCATAGTTTAAGAAGTACTGAAGGGTCATGAGTGGAAAAAGTTTAAGAAGCACTGATAAATGATCTGGTCTAGCTACCCACACAGCCCCATAGCCACTGGTTAGCTTTATTCGTACTGAAGCCTTTACAAGCTAACCATACAAATGAGGTTTGGAATATGCAATGGGTAAAAATCTGAAGGTCACAGTGGACCCTATGCTAAGTAAGATTAAAAAAAACAACAACAACAACAACAGAAAAGCTGAAATATTCTTAAATACCAGGCATGCTGGCCTTGATGGAATAAAGGGAACACATGAGAGTTGGGAAGTTGTTGTCAGATTCCTTGATCCTACTATGATCAAGGATGATGCCCTTGATGCCTTGATGCACTGTGAGAGAATCACAAAATTTGAGCGGTAAGAGGGACCTCAGAGGCTATTTAACCCATACAAGAGAAAGCAACCCTAGCTTACAACCACCTACTTGATAAGCAGTCATTCAATCTCTTCTCAAACATATTCCATGGGGGAGGGGGGGACCCACTATGTGCTGAAATAGCCCATTCCACATCACCATAATCATCATCATCATTATTAAATTTCAGCAACCTGGAAGATTAGGAACCGGATTTAGCAATCCTTTGACCCCAAAGAACAGCTAGTGTGCTTTAAGTGGATTTTGGCCCAAACAAGTCAGTTTCCTAGATGGTGGAACATTTTCTTGGAGTATGTGATAATGAGTTTATTTAATTCCCTCCTGCTGTGGGCAATGGAAAGGGTTGTATCTAGTTAGGTAGGATATGACATAGGAAAGTGAGACAGTATATGATTGACTAAGAGACAGTATATAATTGACTAGGATCAGCCCAGGACATGGAGCTTCCAATTACAAACTTATAAATAACTTGAGTCCAGAGCCCCTGGGTAGGCAAATGCCAAATCAGCAAGCATTGGGTTGTTTTTTTGTTTTTGTTTTTTTTTGATAAGTTCATAAATATAAAGCTTGAAGGAACCTTAGCAGTTATCTAATCCAATATTCTAACTTTATACATTAGGAAATCAAAGCCTAGAGAGAGATGTATGACCTTAGGCAAGTCACTTCACTCTGTTTGCCTCAATTTCCTCATCTGTAAAATGAGCTGGAGAAAGAAATGACAAGCCACTCCAGTATCTTTGCCAAGAAAACTCCAAATGGGATCATGAAGAGCTGGACATGACTGAAAAACAACTAAACAAAACGAGAGAGAGAAAGACAGAAACAGAGAGACAGAGAGAGAGACAGAGAGAGAGACAGAGAGAGAGAGAGAAAGGAAGTAACTTGCCCAAAGGTCACATGGCTAGTAACTCTAAGAGGCAGTGACTGAGTTCAAAAGAACTCAGGTTCTGTGACTCCAGGTTCAAACTTCTTTTCCCTGGTTCACACTGCTTTGCTTACATCGTTCTGACCTTGAGGATCACATCCTGAGCTTCTGTCAAGGTGGGCTCAGAGGACTTTGGTTAAGTTTTAAATTTGCTAATGTATGTGGTTCCATCCTGTTGAAGTTAACAAGAGTCTTTTATACCATTTTTGATTACCTGTAACTCTATTCTCGTTATTTTTATATATTGATCTGATTCCTTTGAGAGTAAATGTTAGAAAATGCTGTTAGGTTTCATGGTGCAAAGGGAAAGAGGAAAGGAGTAATGTGATCAGTGCTATGAAAGGGTGATGGTGGCTGAAAGAGAGAAAGGCAATTTGGATCAGATATAGAAGTCTGAACCCAGAGAATATGAGAGGATCAGAGACCTAGAAGGGTAGAAGTCATAGGAAATCCCTAGAAAGGTAGGTGGGAGATGGATTAGGGAGGGCAACAAATGTCGGGCTGAAGATTTGGGGTTTTATCTCAGTGAAATGGCTAAGTAAGCACTACTTATAAAACCTGTCAGAATCCCAGGGTTTGCAATGTAGTTCTATAACAGATGAACACAATTCAAGAGTCAGGCTATGTCTTCACATAATCAATTCCAGTTGATGGGTAAACCTGAGTGAAAATAGATAGATAATCAAGATATTTGCACCGTACTAGATCCTTTGCTATTCCCTAACACTGCCAGAAGACTGCTTTGGTCCTAACAACTGATGTGGAAGGACTCCCCACATTTAGTATTTCACATCCATCCTTATGTTTCATTGGTATAGCTTCTACAACTATGCAGATCCTCATCACCACTCATGTGGACCAGGCAACAACCTCCCAATTGGTCTCTCTGGATTCATTCTCTGCCCTCTTCAATACATCCTGCGAAAACCTGCCATATTGATTTTTCCAAGACACACATCTACTTCACCCACACCCTGCCCTACCCCCCACCTCAACCTAAAAACATAGCCAACAGCTCCCTATTGCTTCTCGAATATGAAATCTTTTGCCTGGTATTTGAAACCCCTCACAGTCTAACTCTCACCTGTGCCTGTTATCTTTATTACTCCCCTACACATATTCTCCATTCCAGTCAAAATGGCCTGCCAGCTATTCCTGAGGTATACCATTCCATCTTCAACTCCTGTGCCTTTGTAAAAGCTGCCACTATGTTAATTTAAGTTCCTTGAGGCCAAAAACAGTTTTTTTTTTGTTTTTGTATATACATTCCCTACACAAAATTGGCAATATATATTTCAGCTTAGCTCAATATTTTACTTTATTCTTGCAAGGCTAATTGGTACATAATAGTAATTTATATTCATTTTCTTTCACTATCTTCAATCATTACAGAAGCTGCAGATTTTAAATGTATTGATTTAATGCATATATTTCCTCTTGTATAAGTTATCTGTTCATTCTTACCCACCTATCAAGTACAATCTTGGTACTGGCCCTACATAGTTGTATCAACTTTATATATTTTGTGTGCATACCCTTTGACCCAGCAATACCACTTCTAGGGCTGTAACCCAAAGAGATGATAAAAATGGGAAAAGGATCCACATGTTCAAAAATATTTATAGCAGCTTTTTCTTTGATGGCAAAGAATTGGAAATTGAGGGGATGCCCATCAAGTGGGGAATGGTTAAACAAGCTGGAGGATATGAATGTAATGGAATATTATTGTGCTATAAGAAATGATGAGCAGGTGGACTTCAGAAAAACCTGGAAAGACTCATATGTACTGATGCTGAGTGAAGTGAGGAGAACCAGGAGAACGTTGTACATAGTAACAGCCACGCTGTACGAGGACTAACTTTGATAGAATTCGTTCTTCTCAGTAATGCAAGGATCTAAGACATCTCCAAAAGTCTCATGATGGAAAATATTATTCACACCCAGAGAAAGAACTATGGAGTTTGAATGCAAATTGAAGCATACTTTTTGCTCTTTTTTTTCTTCTGTTTTGTTTTGTTTCTTCTTTCTGGTGGTTCCTCCTATTGATTCGAATTCTTCTTTACGACATCACTAATGTGAAAATATGTTTAATAGGAATGTATATGTAGAGCCTATATCAGATTGCACTCCATCTTGGGGAGAGAGGTGGGGAGGGAAGGGGAGAAAATTTAAAAATTAAAAGCTCATGGAAGTGAATGTTGAATACTAAAAATAAATTAATTAAAAAAAAAACAAACTGGAAGAATGTAGTTCATATCTGAATATGAGTACTTTCATATGAAATGTGGGAGTTCAACCACAAGTGGTCAGTCAAATCATTTGCTGCTCAAGTGCTAAAAGAAAAAAAAATAAAAGTAACTGCAAAGATAAAAAAATAAAACTTTATATATTGCATAGTTAGATATTAAGTTATATTTCATGTATCTGTGTTTGTATGTATATGTACATATATGTGTATATATATATATATACACACATATGTACATATATATCTCTCTGGTACATATTATATTACATTTAATTTTATGTAAGTTGCATTGATTTTTACATATTTGAACATATCCATTTTGTCTTGGATAATAACTTCCAATAACCCCAAGCCAGGCAGTAACACCAGTCAGTGTCACTTTGTAATATGTTTTTAAATCTGGTAGGGGAAATCTATGAGCTTTATCTTTTAAAATATGCAACCATATACATATGTGTACATGTTTCCATATGCTATTCTTCTAATTCAAGGCAATGCTTTGATATTCGACTCTTATTTCTCCTGACTCATTTTACTTTCAATTAATTTGTCTTTAATATAATTAGTAGGTTATACGTTAACCTAAGAGTTAGTGGTTTGGACTTAATGCAAGGATGGTTTTCCTCAGAGAAATGCTCAAATGACTTACATAGAAGACGTTAGCAAGGGCAGATATCAGAAGATGAATTTTCAAAATGTGGCATGACCATGTAAGAATGGTGCAAGAAGTGAGAAAATACAGAACAGTCTGATTCAGGGGAGAAATGCTAAAGGTTACAGAAAACAAATGCATTTTCATGACAATGGGGGTGGAGGGAAGAATGAGAAGCAATACATTGTAGTGTAACAGCTATAGGGTTGACCTTGGCAATGGGAAAACTGGGTTCTGGCCTTGCCTCTGACACAGACTAAGTATGGAATCAAAGGCAGGTCATAACCTTTAACTTCCTTAACAGGATTTCCCCTACATCGATAAAATCACAGATCTATAACAAAAAAAGGGGGGAAATCAAAGCGAAGCCAAGAATCAAAGAAGGGATGGAATTGCTTCTACTTGATGTGAATGAAATAAAGATCACCAACTTATTTACCTCAGTTTTCTTCTGATTTCACTGCCTAATAGAATGTGTACTAGACTGTGCCTAGCAAAAAAAAAAAGGCTAATGGGGTTGGAGGGGCTCATAAAGTAAGAAGAAAGAGAAGGGAGCATCTATCACCTCTAAGAATTGAAGGCACCAGGCCTAAATGAACAACAACCTCAGGAACTAAGAGAAATGGTAGATGGGAATGTTGAGCCACTGTCAACGATTACTGAAAGATTTACAGAAAGTGTAGACATATTTCTGGATTGAAGAAAAGTAAGTGCTCTGGTTTTCAAAAAAAAAAAAAAGGAAGAGAAAATAATCTGCAAACTTAGACCAGTTAGCATGCCATCAATGACTGGCAGAATATTAAGGATATGGTCAATGACCATCTAGAAAAGAAAGGGATGATAAAAAAGAGGGAACATGACTTCCTCAATAACAGTTGATGCTAGAATAAATTATTTTGATGGGGTCAGATTGTTGGGGCATGGAAATGCTATTAATGCAGTTTGCCTAGATTTTACTTCTTTAGATGTATTTTACTGAATCACTTTTCTTTAAATCATGCTCATTTTCACCCACCCCAAGAATGAAGTGACCCGTGTGACAGAGAACAAAAACAAACTATAACATTCGCTATGGTGGATATATCGAACAGCGTATTCAACTCTTTATCCCACTATTTCTCTGCCTCTCTGCCAGGATGAGGGAGATATATTTCATTAACTTTCTCTAGAAATTTTCATTAGTTTTTCAAATTTTCAGAAATCAAATTTCTTTCAGTAATCAGTCCATTGTATATGTAACACTGTCCTGTAAGATGTGGCCAAGGAGATGAAGGCTCTAGAGATAAATAGTTGTTGTCGTGGGGAAGAAATTTGCTCAAGTACACCCCCTTCCTTGCCCCCCTCCCCCAGGGAGTTTTGTTCTGACTTTTGTACTGTTCCATGGGTCTGACTGCAACTCATTAATTGGTCATTTCAGTTGTGTCCAACTCTCCATGACCCCATTTTGGGGTTTTCTTGGCAAAGATACTGGAGTGGTTTTTCATTTCCTTCTCCAGCTCATTTTATAGATGAGGAACTGAGGCAAACAGGATTAAAGTGACTTGGCCAGGGTCATATAGGTAGTCTCATCTGAGGCCAGATTTGAACTCATGAAGATGAATCTTTCTGATTCCCAGCCTAGTGCTCAATCCACTGTGCCACCTAGCTGCCCCTGACTCATAATGTCCCTTCTATTCTTTGGACTTGTAGGGAAAAAATGTTGCAAAAGCCATGGAGAGGCTGAAACTATAGAAGCACTCCAGCTAAAAAGGAATTCAAAGTTGCAGCAGGACCCAAAAGCTACAAGGAGTGTATCTTGGGCCATTGAAATCCATCTGGCCTCTAGGTGCAAGGTAAGTGATTCATTCCTTTTTGATTTGCCTTTCTGGAATAGGTGACTCTATATGTCTGAGTCTCATGTTTCTCTTGTGGCACAGGAAGCTTATCCTTGGTTGGTTAGTTAGTTACTTAGTTAATTATTTGGTGAGGCAATTGGGGTTAAGTGACTTGCCTAGGGTCACACAGCAAGTAAGTATCACGTGTTTGAGGCCAATTTGAACTCAGTTCCTCCTGACTCCAGGACCGGTGCTCTATCCACTGCATCACCTAGCTGCCTCGTTGGTATTTTTTAAAATATATTTTATTGCTATATTATATACACAACACTTAAATCATCCCCCTACCCAATTCTTCTCCTTTCCAAGGGATTGATCCTTTATAACAAATACTTTTTGATAAAGAAAGGAGAAGAGAAAGAAAAAAAAAAGGAAAGGGAAAAGAAGAGAAAATTAAGCAAAACTCAATAAGCGTATTTTAAAATCTTGAAATGCAATAGTCTATATCCATATTCCTCTCCACCTATGAATAGGGGAAAGGAAAAACTACCTTTTCATATCTCTTTTTCGAGACTAAGCTTGTTATTTACAATTTTGAAATGTTATTGTTTTCAATTGTTTTATGATTGCTGTTCTTTGAATCTACACTGTCATAGTCATTTCAGGGGCAGCTAGGTGGCACAGTCGATAGAGCACTGGTTCTGGAGTCAGGATGACCCGAGTTCAAATCCACCTCAGACACTTAGTACCTATGTGACCTTGGGCAAGTCACTTAACCTCTGTTTGCCTTAATCCACTGGGGAAGAAAATGGCAACCCATTCCAGTAACTTTGTCGGGAAAACCCCATGGACAGTATTGGCGTGGTATGGCACACAGGGTCATGAAGAGTTGGACATGAACAACTGAATAGTCTTTACATATGCTGTTTTCCTAACTCTATGTACTATGTTCCTAACTCTTTGTATCATTTGTTATAAGTCTTTCTAAGATTCTCTGTTTCATCATACTCATTGTTTCTCACTGTACAAAAATTTTCAATTCCATGGAAAAAATCTATTTAGTCATTCTACAATCAATATGTATCTATTTTGTTTCCAGTTCTTGGTGGCTAATTCTTTGCTACCACAAACAGTAGCTACAGATATGTTGGCATATATGGAACTGTTTTTTTTTCAGTGACCTCTTATGAGTGTATTTTCTAGCAGTGGAATCTCTGGATGAAAGGGGGTGTATTCTTGATTCTTAAAATTTTCTTGACTCTTTTGTATTTAAACATTTACATTGTCTCTTAAGCTGGCAAATGTAACAAAACTAACAGAACCTCATTGCTAAACAGTGGGTGTTAATGTTTGAATGCAGAGTTGACAGGTGTGACTGAGAATAACTAGGAGGAGAAAGAGAGCTATTCAAAACTGCGGTAATTTGTCAGAGTACAATTTCTGACTGGGTTCTTGGAATGTACAGATAGAGTTATTAATTCATTTTTAAAACTTCCCAAGGCAGAGAGAATACATTTACCAGAGTTTCTCTAGACAGATGAATCAATATTAGTGGGCAGCTGACTAGTGAGGCTGACATTGAGGCAGATACCTGACATTATTTTGTGACCTGGTTACAAAGGAAAACCACTCCTATAGACATGGGAGAGGGGCAAAGGGAGTAGTTAAAGAGGAAGTCGGGCAGCTAAGTGGTACTACAGTGGATAGAACGCCTGGCCTAAAGTCAGGAAGACATCTTCCTGAGTTCAAATCTGGCTGTGGACATTTACTAGTGTGTGACCCTGAGCAAGTCACTTTACCCTGTTTGCCTCAATTTCCTCATCTATAAAATGAGCTGGAGAAAGAAATAGCAAACTACTCTGATATCTTTGCCAAGAAAACCCCAAGTGGGGTAACAAGGAGTCAGACATGACCGAAAAACTACTGAACAACAACAAGAGGAAGTCATACAGAAGAAGAGCAAAGACTCACTGACACTTGTCTTCTGACTCAGTATCAGAACAGCAGTCTCACTATTACATATACATTGTTCTTTGGGGTTTACATATTTTTCTCTGCATTAGTTCATGTAAATTTTTCCTTGTTTCTATGAATTCCTCATAATTGTCAAGATTTATATACTATTGTTTTTTTTTCCTTCAGGCACTACCCATTCAATGAGCTTCCATTTTATTTCCAGTTGTTTGATAACAAAGAGTGTTGAGATACACATATAGATATATGTATATACACACACATACACACATATACACGTTCATATCAGACTTTTGTCTTGGTTATAGGCAGCAACCTTCCCAAGCCTCCTAAAAAAGATCTCAAAAGAATCTCTTTAACCAGGAGTGCAGAACGACAGTGGCCAGCAGTTTCTCTGCATTCTTTCTATGTTTAGGACATACTGTTACTGATACTAGGACTGTATGGGGAATTAAAGCTATCCTCGAGCTTTTAGGTACAAGCCAGTAAAAGGCTTTCTTCCATGCACTGTTATAAGCCAAGGCAAGGGAAGACATCAGTTGGCACGTAGAGAAGGGTACTTATGTGGCATAAGTTGGCTTCTGCAGTTCCCCACAGCTACATAAAGCTATATTATCATATATAGAAAGTTAATTACCATATTAGGTTCACAACAACTCATTTGCTGGCCTTGGGGACAGTTTCTTATGTTTCAGGGGAGAGAACAAAGACTTCCTGATCTGTTATTCTGTAGTTGGCCTTGGGGACCTCACTTTGAACTCACAAGAACTGGGGTAAGGAAAGTAAAACACAGAAATTCAATTTCACTGCCTTTTTAACAGTGAAATGGAGACTTATTCTAAAATGGAGATAGTCAAGTCCAGAAAAGAAAACTATAAGAACTCACCCCCCGCCACCATAGCTTCTTTCTTTGATTTCCTTAAAATAAATACCTACTAGTTGTAGTGAAGAGTCAAAGACATAGGGAATTCCATCCCCCCCCCCTTTTTTTTTGCAAGATTCCAAAATAAAATAGACAACTTTTCAGTTCCATCAAGACTGCATCAGTTAGCCATTCTTTCAAAATCAACTGTTCCAGTCTTTTGTTATCTTTGTTAATTTGCATGCTGTGAAGTGATATCTCAGAGTTATTTAATTTGCATTTAGTTTCCTAATTATAATATATGCTATGAGTTTACCTAGAGTTTAGTAAAGCAGTTGATGAAGTGTCTCATAAACTCTAGACATCATTATGCCCCACTGCCTCTCTGGATATGTGACCAGACAGCATTTCATCTGACAAGGATTTTAAGGGGACCAACAGTGTAATCATCCTCTAATGGATAAGTGGTCAAAAATAAAAATAAACATTAAACAAGCTCTCAACAGAACAATCACAAACTATTAACCTGAAACACTCCAAATCACTAATAATAAGAGAAATGCAAATCAAAACAACTCTGAGGCTTCACCTACTGCTGACAAATTGGCAATGACAACAAAAGATGGGGAAACACTAATGTACTTTTGGTGGATTATGGATTTGGTCCAACCATTCTGGAAAGCACTTTGAAATTATGCTAAGAAAGTGACTAAAATGTTGAAACCCTTAGACCCATAGTTTTCACAGCTAGACATGAATCCCCAGTAAGGCAATGTAAAGAGAAAGTCTCCATGTCTATACTAAAAAATTTCCAGCACTACTTCCTGTGGTAGGAAACCATTGGAAATAAAATAGATGCCATTTGATTGGGAAATTGCTAAACAAACTGTGGTATGAGAATGTAATAGGATATTACTGTGAAGGAAGAAATGTTGACTATTATTAATGCAAGAGAAGCATTGGGAAAGTGTTATGAACTGATGCAAAGTGAAGAATACAGAACTAAGAAATTAATATAGACAATGACTACAAGATGTCAAAGGAAAGAACAACGATAATAAGACAACAAAATGCATTTTGTGCAATTATACTGAGCAAGTTTCACCCCAAAGAAGTGATATGAGAAGACATCTTCCATCCTTTCTTTGCAGAGGTAGGGGTCTGTCTATGGGTCTAGTACGCTGCATATAATCTTAAATATTTTTAACATGTTGGTTAGTTTTACCAAACTTTTTTTTTCCTCTTTGCTATTTTGGATGGTTAGATGCATGAAGAGAAAGAGAGATACATTGGAAAATGCAGGTAGCATAAAAATAAAATATATCAATAAAATGATTTTGTAAAAATCAACAGTATGATGTGGCAATTGATAAAACTAATGCTGTTTTAGAGCTGCATGAAGATAAGTAAAGCTTCCCAGAATGAGAAAATGGTAGGCCCAATGTACTTTTCTTTGGCCAGGCTATATCTAGAGTACTGCATTCACTTCTAGGTGTCATATTTTAAGAGGGACATTAATAAACTAAAGTGTATTCAGGGCAGGCAGCTAAGTGGCACAGTGGATAGAGAGCTGGGCTTAGAGTCAGAAAGATCTGAGTTCAAATCCAGCCTCAGACACTTCTTAGCTGTGTGACCCTGGGCAAATCGCTTCACCCTGTTTGTCTCAGCCTCCTCATCTGTCAAATGAGCTGGAGAAGGAAATGGCAAACCACTCCAGTGTCTTTGCCAAGAAATCCCCAAATGGAGACACGAAGAATAAACGTGATTAAAACTACTGAACAACAACAAATATTCAGTGCAGGGCAACCAAGATGGTAACTCCAAGATTGGAGTTCATGCCATATGAAGATGAGTTGAATCAACTGGGAATCTTTCACCCAGAGAAAAGGCTTGGCAGGGAAATGATGACTTTCCAAATATTTATAGGGATCTCACTTGGAAGAGAGTCTAGACTTATCCTCCTTAGTCCTGTAAAACAAAACTAGGAGCGATGGGCAAAAGTGGACAAGAGGCAAATCTGGCTCAATGTTAGGACAGTACTGTAAACAATCAGAACAACCTCACAGTGCTACTTTAGAAGGGGGGAAGTTTACCCACCCTGGAAGGATTCAAATAAAATGTGGTAAATGAGGGGGATTCTTGTTCAAGTACCAGTTGAACTAGATGGCCTCTGAGATCCCTCCCACGTCTAAGATATTATGATCTTTTGAAAATATCAATCTGTCAGGTCTTACAAAGTAAAATCCTATGGAGATTTTAATTGGTTTTACATTTAGTTCTTATATTAACTAAAGAATAAATGTCATCACACACACGTGTGTACGTGTGTGTGTGTGTGTGTGTGTGTGTGTATGTGTGTGTATTCTTCCCAGCAAGTAGCATGGGATAGCTTTTCATTTATTGATTTCCTTCTTTGTTTCTCCAATTAGGCAGTTACAATTTCTGAATAAATCTCTCATGACTTGTGTTAAATTAATCTCTAAGCATTTAATATTTTGTCACTATTGTAAATGGGAAGCTTTGCTGTGTGTCCATAGTATAGGGAAATGCAGTTGATTTTTTTTTTTCAAATTTACTTTATATTCTACAATTTTGCCAAACTCATTTAACAACTCTAGTGATTTCTTTGGTTGATTTCCTGCAACCCTGTCATCTGCAGAAAGTGGTATTTGTATTTCCCCTGCCTTATATTCATATATTTTCATTCTTTTCCCTCTCTAATAACTTAGTCATCATTGCTAGTACTATAAGAAATAAGAGTGGGGAGATTTAATGTCATGTACATGTCTTTAAAAGGAATGAAGTTCTTATTTCTCTTTTGAGCATAATGTTCACTCTTTGTTTTATCATGTCTGATTTTCTAAAAGATTTCATCAAGATTGACCCATGTTCTTTTTTTTTTAATCCAACAGAAAAGTATGATAGAAAATATAATATATGTTTCTCTATGATAGAAAAAATAAGATAGGCTGGTCATGTGGTGAGGTAAGAAATGAGAGCTGGACAGCCCAGACACTCTAACAGTTCTCTCATGATATCAGGAGAAAATGAGGAAGGCCTTCAGCAACTGAGAAGACATACCATGGGAGCGAATAGGTGCGTGTGACATGCACATGCACACACATACACACACACACACACACACACTTCCTGTCACTGAAGAGGGGTAAGGGAGGATGGAAGAAACAAACAAACCAAAAAAAAAACCAAAACTAGACTCTAAGGGGAAACTTTAGACAACTGGAAAATGGCTAGAAAAAAAAAACTTGTGGTATATGAATGTAAGAGAATAATATTCCATCATCAGAAATGATGAAAGAGGGTATTCCAGAGAATCCTGGGTAGTGTGAACTGACGCAGAGTAAAGTGATTAAAACCTGGAAAACATTTTATATAAGAATAGCAACATTGTAAAGACAAACAACTTTGAAATATTTAAGAGCTCCAATCAAAGCAATGCTCTACCATATGTCCAAAGGGCTTATTATGAGTGTTACCCAAGTTCTGACCAAGAAGTAGTGAACTCAATATGCAGAAAAAGACATATGTCTGTGGACATGGGCTCTGTGCAGATTCATTTTGCTTGACTATGTTTATTTGTTACAAGGGTTCTTTCTTACTTTCTTTCTCCTGGTAATGGGGCAGTTTAGGAAGTTCAGAAGGAAGCACAGACAAGCAGAATGATTTTGAAATTAACATGGAAAATTTATTATACACAATCGTCGTTATTCAGAGATTCCATGTTTGTGACTCTGCCTACTTGCTAAAATTTATCTGTAACTCCAAAACCAATACCTGTGGTATTCTTATGGTCATCCTTGGACATGAAGAGAATGGTGAAAATTTTGAGTTGCCCAACATGTACATTCCCAGCTGAGGTTGAACAAGGTTTTCACTCTGTCTTTTTGTTTCAGGTCTCATATTATCAGCAAGTATCCTTTATATGGCCTTCTTAGTGCCATGTTTTTCACATTTTTCTACTTTTTTGTTGATTATTTTGGTGTTTAAAATGATGCCCAAGCAGAGTACTGAAGTGCTGTCTAGTGTTCCTAAGCATAAGAGAGTAGTCATGTGCTTTATGGAGAGAATAGCGTGTTAAATAAGCATCATTCAGGCAAGAGTCACAGGACTGTTGACCACAAGTGCAATGTCAATGAATCAACAATATGGTATGTTGAGAAGAAAGGAAGAGGAAATTCACTGATCTGTATGTTGGCTGCTCCAAAAAGTGCTAAAGTAAATGTTGGGACCAGAAGCTCACAGGATCCTAACCCTGTATGTCCTCTAGGGGCAATGGTTCAGGATTCACTAATTCAGTGTTAATGACAACTTTATAGAATATAACTAGCATGAATGATAAGAACTGACTATATTCAAATTATATTTATGCTGATGTCACAAAATATTACTGGGCTACAACACTGATGAATAGTAGGAATTCAAAGAAATATGGCAAGGTCTGTATGAAAGGATTCAAGGTGAAGAAAACAAAAGCAATATAAGTATGTGTGTGTGGGTGTGTGTGGGTGGTATGTATGTGGAGAGAGAGAGACTATGACTACAGCAATATCATAGAATCCTAGAATCTCTGCATAAGAAGACACCTATCATACTATCATACCTTTAGTCCAGCCCATACCTAAAAGGGGTCAAATAGTATCTGCTTGAAGAATTCCAAGGTAAGGGCATCTACCACCTCCCGAAGTAGGCCATTCCATCTCTGGACAGTTCTCATTGTTATGACATATGAGTACAGTCAATACTAAAGGCCAATGAAGTTTGGTCAGATACAATGAAGAATTTGTATGGAATTTCAGAGAGAGAGAGAGAGAGAGAGAGAGAGAGAGAGAGAGAGAGAGAGA
>NW_020954681.1:3150635-3167027 GCF_900497805.2 Vombatus ursinus
AGAGAGAGAGAGAGAGAGAGAGAGAGAGAGAGAGAGAATGAGAACTATGATGACCAAAGGAGAATGAAAAAACACATGCTAATGTGTGATAAATATTAACATGTGTGTGTGTGAAAATAGCATTAAGCTTATAATCAAAGGTATTCATTCCTAGAAAAGCAGGTAAACTGGTGAAGTAGAAAGAATGAGACATAATTCAAAGACAGCAATAACAGATACCATAATATCGCAATAGTATGTATGACATGTTAAAAGAACCAGCGGAAGGCTTCTAGCAAATAGGTTAGCACCCATGGGAAACCATGGACAAGAACCATGTAGGATTATAAGATTTAATGAATTGAAAGCTAGAATGACTGAATGAATACCTATTACATACATATACAGATCACAATAAAGTATCCAGTCAATCAGCAAGCATCTATTAATCCCCTGCTGTGTGCCAGGATACAAAGACAAAATAAAATGGTTCCTGCCCTCAAGGAACTTACCATCATGCCAAGTTAGACAACATGAATATATCTAGGTATAGAAAAAGCAGATACAAAATAATTGGGGGCAAAGGGGAGGCAGGGAAGACACTAGCAGGGAGAATTAGGTAAGGCTTCATACGGAAGATAGAAAGTGATCCAAACCTTGAAGGAAACTCAGGACCTTAATAGGGATTGCTAAGATGGTACAGTTGGTAGAGCACCAGTCCTGGAGTCAGGAAGATCCAAGTTCAAATACAGGAGCAGACATGTACTAGCTGTGGGACCCTGGGCAAGTCACTTAACCCTGTTTGCCTCAGTCTCCTCATCTGTAAAATGAGGTGGAGAAGGAAATGGCAAACCACTTCAGTATTTTTGCCAAGAAAACCTCAAATGGGGTCATGAAGAGTTGGACATGATTGAAATGAATCAATGACAAAGGAACTTCATAAAGGCTTGTTAACTGACTGACCACCTGGCACAGAGAAGGCAGTGCATTCAAGGCATAGCAGATGGCCAATGCCAACCGATGAAGAGGCAAAATGAGAAAAGTAACATACCATATTTTTATATTTGGAAACATTTTATAACATCTATTTCTTTGAGAGTTTGGAACAATTTTACAGCGTCTTTCTTGGGCAATTCTTTACTAACTTTTTCCATTTCTTCCTCTGTTGTTAGTCAGATTATGGTCTCAATTTCTTGCTTGTTCAATGTAGGTCATTTTTATCTCCATAGGTGGACATCAAATACCTTTTCATTAACATTTAATTCCCCCTTTTCCTAAATGGAAGCTTTTGAAAGTAGTGAATGCAAGTGCATTTTACAGATTTCTCTGTGGCTCTTTCTTGAAATTGGAGTGGATGGAGACCAAGTCACTGAAGGTGAATTCTCTGGATCCTACTTTCTCTTTAGGTTTGAAAAACTTACTGGACTCAGATTGGGTTCTCTCTCCCCCTGCCCCATTATTCTTATTGGCTTTGCTCCTTTTTATTTCTTTTTCAGCAACATTTTTCTTTTGTGCATTCGTTTCTCTTATTTTCGGTCAGTATCGGTTATGTGGTGTGTTCAGCTAAGCAGTCACACCCACTACCATCTTTCTTTCTACCTCAGAGGGCTACACAATCCAACTAGTTGGTGGATAGTTTATAGACTCCACTGAACTGACTAGTTAATTTAGCAAAATGCAGACTCAGGCCACATGAGGATCTTATTATGTCCTTGAGAAGAATGGGTGAATTGCTTGAGATATTAATAATCTTTTGTGATTAATATTCCTTCATTCTCAGCATAGCTTCATTAAATGAAAATGTTTCTCACAAAAGTCTGGGTATTGGAAGCATAAGCTGAATTTCTTTTCAATTCTCAGCTGCTTTATTCAGTTTCATTACATTTGTGACTACCCATTCATTTCTGCTCCAACCTATTCTTTTCAATTATGCATTGCTCCTGAGTGTATTTCTTAATGCTACACAAGATTGCTTTGAAGATGTGGCATCAAGGAGCTGAGCTAAGGTTAATAGACAACATTATGTGAACTCTGATTGCACATTAAGTGGTATTTTTATTTTGACTTTTATGCATTTTTCGGTTTTACGCACTAACCACTTTTACTAATGGAATATGTTTATATCCATAGACAGAAATGACAGCTCCATGACCGAGAGTGAAACAATTAGCTATTGTCTGAGGAATCCTGACCACGCTGATAACCAACCCATATCATTAGGCCCAAAGCACCATTCTGACATTATTAGAGAAGACCAGATGGGTTGAGAGGAACTTTCTAGATTATTTGTCGACACTACCTAGCTGTATTGGGTTTAACCATCAGCTTAGAAAGGTAATGATAAAGGGGCAGCTAGGTGGCACAGTGGATAGAGCATGGGCCCTGAAGTCAGGAGGACCTGAGTTCAAATCCGGCCTCAGACCAAACACTTGTTACTTATTAGCTGTGTGACCCTGGGCAAGTCACTTAACTGCAATTGCCTAAAAACAAAAAAACAAAAAAATTGAAAGGTAATAAGACAGATTCTGGCTGCTGATTTGTGTCCATCTTTTGGAGGACTGTACTCAGTCTCTGAGATTTGGACAATTTGCAAACGCAGTGTGTATTTAGCCACTTCTCTAGGATAAAAAAAAATAAAATTCTCAGTCACACAGTGGATGCCTTCCACAACCCAACTCCAATCATCCTAGGCCTTTCATACTGCTCTCCTTCTTGAACTCTCATTTCCAATGAAGCTGACCTGGTAGCTGTTTTCCATAACACAGAATTCTACCTCCCACATAGGTGCCTTTGTACAGACAGCACTCCTTCCTCATCTCTTCCTCTTAGATTCTCTTTCTTCCTTTGTAGCACATATCACTTACATGTGGTCTTTCCTGATCATCAACACCCCAGTTCTTGGAGCTACCTACTTCATGAAATTAGTATATATCACTTTATACCTATTTTTTCATATACATATTATAACTACTCCCCTCCCAATAGAATAAAAGCTCTTTCCAGGCAGAATCTACTTCATTTTGGAGCTGCCAAAGTTTCAAACACTTTGACCTGCATAGTAAGAGTTTAATACATGTTTGTGGAATTGAATTTTACTGTTACTCTTTATCTTGAGCACATATTTATTCACAAGATAAGTTTGACAAAGTTTCAAGCTAATACTTTTTTCCCACATAGCCCTCAAAACCTTAGCAAGAAACAGGATGGTAAGAACATTAAACTGTACAGTCATCGAAAGGTACCATTGATCATCATTATGAAAATATCAGATTAACAGCCTGATGAAGGCCACACTTACATTAGATGTAGTTGTAAGAACCATTTCATTTTAAAAGCATTTGGTCAGAAAACCTCCCTTTCCACTAATGATTTTCAATCACAGTCCTCTTGAGGCAGACAGTAACCCATTTCTGATTATAATTCTATCTTCTCTATTTCTAACGAGTTTACTTCTGTTTAGACATCTCCATCATAGCTTCTCTGACCCTCTGAGATCAAAAGATAAAGTTAATCCCAGTGTTCATAAAAGTGTAGTCAAATGA
This sequence comes from Vombatus ursinus, assembly GCF_900497805.2. Classification (NCBI taxonomy): domain Eukaryota; kingdom Metazoa; phylum Chordata; class Mammalia; order Diprotodontia; family Vombatidae; genus Vombatus; species Vombatus ursinus. Next base: position 3,154,157 of record NW_020954681.1, read on the forward strand.
TTATATAATATAATTAATCAAAAGTGTATGTTTTGATAAAAAGAGGTTTTGACAGAACTTTTTTTTTTATTAAATTTTATGTTGCTTGACTGAGAACACTCAAACTCTCAGATTTTACATTCTTGGTCTTCTAGAATTCCTTCCCAGAAGCCCTTTGGTAACTTCTACGTCTTACAAACAATGCAATTTACAAAAATGGTTACTTTGTAAAAAAAAAAAAAAGTGGTCTCCTAAACTACAGACCTCTGCCCAATAGCTTCCAGAGTGAAGAAAATAGCCTTTCCTTTCTGATCCTCTCAGGAAGAGATCTAATTCCAAACTTTAATCTTCCTTATGGATACCATATTCTCAACCCTTAATTTCTTACATAATAAAGTCTATTTCAGGGGTGGAGAACCTGTGGCCTTGAGGCCACATGTGGCCTTCTAGGTCCTCGGGTGCGGCCTTTTGACTGAGTCCAAATTTTATAGAACAAATCCTTTTATTAAGGGGTTTTGTTCTGTGAAGTTTGGAATCAGTCAGAGGGCCACACTTGAGGACCTAGAAGGCCATATGTGGCCTCAAGGCGGCAGGTTCCCCACCCCTGGTCTATTTCATTTAATGCTTTTAGTCAGGCCTTTGCAAAACTGACAACAGTTTGCCTAAGGTTACATAGGTTGTAAGTGGCAGAGCCTGGATTGGATCTCAGGTTCTCTGACTCTAAATCTAGAAATCTTTCCACTGAACCCCACATAGTACCCATCACTGGGCCTACACGTTAAGCCTTTCCAGTTTGGTTGGAACTGCCAGAGCTCATGCTTCATTGGTATAGTTTTGGAGAGCTCTGTGCCACAATGAGACATATGAGCAAGACTTGAATTAAAAGTTAATAGAAACCAAAGACACATTCAGCACTGACCACCACCCCCAGCTTCAAGGGAATTTAGTAGAGTGCAGTAGAAAGGGTGCTTAATTTCAAACGAGTAGATCTGAGTTTGACTATCACTTGAAAAACTTGCCTCCACTTTGGGCAAAGTACTGAATCACTTCTGGGTTGCAGTTTTTTCCTCTATAAAATGAGGGGGTTGAATTGGATGGCCTTTAAGATACCTTCTAGCTCTAAAGATATAATCTTACAAGTTGGATATGGTGTTTGACCCATGCAATTAAACACTGGGATTTAAAATTTGAGGGCAGCTTCACTTTGGGAGAGAGAGAAAAGCTATTTTTAATTTTTGTTTTCAGTTTGGTAGAGTTTGTATCCATACTCATGTTTCAAGAAACTAGATGCTAAATGACTTTGAACACTTCTAAAGAAAACCTAAGTTTATACACATGCATAACTACAAATCCAAAAATATACATGCACCCTTATGAAGAGTTAAAGGTTTTTCTATTAGCATTTCCTAAAGCTGATTGAGCCTCAGGAGTTAGCAGGCATTATAATGTGTGCACTGTGATCTTGCTTCTACTGAAAACAAAGCTAAACAAAATACAAAGGATGAGACATGAAGAGCATATGCTAATCCATTTCTATTTTTCAGTAGATTGCTGAAAAATTCCCATTTTCCAGATGAATAAGTGGAGGCTGAGAGAGGTTAGGTGATTTGCCTAAGATTACAGAGCTAAATGGGTACAGTCAGAATTCAAACCTAGGACTTTGGACTTCAGGTGCACTGTTTTTTTCTCTCCCATTACACTGCCTCTCAGAAATGCAATGAGTATGTAACACCAGAGACTCAGGAAATCTGTCTTCAGGATCTTAGCCTTGGATCACTATATAGGTAAAAGTGCCTTGTGATAAAGTCCTTTTAGCACCTAGGATTGGGGGTGAGGATGGGCCTGAATTACACTAAATTCACCTCTATTATGTTGATAGGTTTTATCTCTTCCTCCCTCCTAGGTCCCTTCAATTTGAATAAATCCAACAAATATGCAACTTTAAGTCAATAGGCATTTATTAAGCCCTTATTACTTGGCCAACAAAACGTAAAGTTCTAGGGATGCAAAGAAATGCAAAGAGAAAGACAATCCTTGCCCTGAAGAACTTACATTCTAATGGGTAAAAATAATACATTAAAAGGAAGCAGAAAAGGAAGGAAGAAGTTACTCTAGGAGAATGTGTAGCTGGCCCCAGAGAGCAAGTAGTGAACAGACCTGGTTGGACTGGGGACCCTTTCTTAATATGCAGGTTCTATGCAGCAGTAAATGATTGCTCTGAGGAAGGGGCTGCAGATCTTCCATCCTGAGAAAGTTGCAAAATATTCATCCTTGTGAATGTTCATTGGCAATTCAAGTTCAATTACCTCAAGGAAAATACTATTTAAACATATGCATGAAGAGAACAAGAAAAAAAAATTCAGCGGAGAAAAAATAATGAATGGTGGAACATTTTTTTAACTTTATATACTGATACTTTGCATAGTATATTGCACACAATAGGCATTTAATAAATGTTTTTGGACTTGAACAGTAGTGAGTACTGTACAGACAGCCTTTGACAGGATTTATACATGCATTTCATTAGAGCAGTAAGTTTATTGCTTTGTCCCCATGACAAGAAATCACTGGTTGGTTTTCCATTTGATTTGTTTTTTTTTTTATTAATTTATTTTGATTTTTCAATAATCACTTCCATATGCTTTTGAGTTTAAAATTTTTCTCCCCCTTCCTCCCCACCACCCTCCCCAAGACAGTTCACAGTCTGATATAGGCTATACATTTACATTCATATTAAACATATTTTCACATTAGTGACGTTGTAAGTAAAAATTAAAACCAATAGGAGGAACCATCAGAAAGAGGAAACAAAACTCAACAGAAGAGAAAAAAAATAGTAATTCGACTTCCATAGTTCTTTCTTTGGATGTGGATAGCATTTTCCATCACAAGGCCTCTGGAGATGTCTTGTATCCTTGTATTGCCGGGAAGGGTTAAGTTTATCAATATCAGTCATCATACAACGTGGCTATTATTGTGTACAACGTTCTCTTGGTCCCTTTGCTAGCTAGTTCACAGAACTGTAGGTATATAGATTTTTGAGCTGGAAGGGACTTCAGAGACCTCAATGTCATCATTTTACAGATGAGGAAACCATGCACCAGAGACGGTAACTGACTTGTCAAAGTTACACAGATAGTAAGTGGTCGAGGCAGGATTTGAACCCATGTCCACTACCTCCAGAGCCAGTGGCTTTCTACCATATGCAGAATGAGTATAAGTGCTGTTAACTCCCTCTAAATATCATTGGCCTGGAGCAACTCTTGGTTAACCCTGCCCGAGTTACTGCTTGGCCAAGTACACAGATATTATTGTTTTGGGGAAAAGCTCAGGGATGAGGGATGTGATTAGGAAATATCAACAGTGACAGAAGGAGACTATGGTATGTTTACTCTAGGACCCAATTTTTCTGACTTGATGTCCTTTCCTTGACCTTATACAAAATCCTACGGATTAGTCAATTAGTCCAAGAATATGGAGGATTTAGCTAAACCGGAGATTTAAGCAGTGTGTAACTCTAAAAAGCCATGCTTTGCCAGTTAGTATTAAGCTAACTAGAATCATAACTTTCCTGACTGCTGGATATATTTAAATCATGGCAACAATGTGACAGATACAGGCTGTCACATTCCATGTAATAGATCACATCTCAGCATTTGAAAAGGAGGGTATTTTTAGCTGCTTCTTGGGAGAATCAGACATAAGAGAAATAGCAGAAATCGAAGAAATCCAAGTTGCCCTTGTTTAATATACGCCAGGTACCAAGGAGAGCAGACATGAACTGTACATGATTCATCCTCGTGGAGCAATGAGAAATGAGAAAAGAAAGGATTTCAGCATGCATGTCATTTTCAAATGCAGGCTCAAGTTATACATCACCTTCACTTGGTAGAGGCATATAATTACTGGAAACACTAATGACAAATTGGGAAACAGTACCATTAGCCCAGACTAGTGATTAATCCAAGGGTAAAACCACCCCCAGTTACGTGTGGACCCCTAGTTAAAGACTACCGACTCCATTAAACCTAGAGCTGACCACATTTCAAATGGAGGGCAGGTCTACAATAGGAAAACATAAAGGACATTTGCTCTCTCTAATTCAGAACATACAACTTCAGTTCAAAATCCTCTCTCATTTACTTACTACCTGTGGGACTCTGGGAAATTAACTTCCTTTCTTAGTTTACTCATCTGGAAAACAAAAGAATGGAATTAAATGGCCTCAACTGTCCCTTGCAGATTTAGGCCTATGATCATATGATCTCACCGTGGATCCATACTCTAATCATGGAATAGCCAACTCAGTCCAAACCCCTAATATTACAGAGAAGTAAACTGAGGCCCAGAGCACAGAAAAAGCTCACCTAAGGTCACACAGATAATTATGAAAAATGTGGTATAGTAGAAAGACCATTGGATTTTGAGGCCAAAGGTAATGTTAAACCATCATTTCTGCTATTTGCTACCTGTGTGAGCTTGGACAGACTACTTCTTTATGGTTCTCTATTTCTCTATCTACAAAATGAAAAGGTTTAACTACATAATTTCGATGGGCCCTTCTATCTTTAGATGCCATGAATCCATATCTATCAACTCTCAGAAAAAGGCTCTTTCTACTTCTGAATTCTCTCAAAATTGGAACATTTAAGACAAGTCAAGAAATAAATTGGAGAAATTTTCGTAGGCTTGAATATCTAGTTCCTTTTTTACAGAGAGATATTGTGTCCTCCTCCTTGTCTACCCCTTGCAAGTATAAGGAGAAAGGTCTTGGTTGGAGCTGTCATGATTTTGACTCTCATGGGGGGGGGGGGGTAAATGAGATCAGGTGTCCTTAAACATGGAAGTCCTGTGGAAGAACATCTGATTAAACCTTCTACATTTTAGCTTTAGGCTTTAAGTTCAAGACCAAGCCTTCTATAGCAGGGGTGGGGAGCCTGCAGCCTTCAGGACACACGTGGCCCTCTAGGCCGTCAAATATAGCCCTTTGAATCCAATCTTTACAGAACAAATCCCCTTAATAAAAGGATTTGTTGTGTAAAACTTGGACTCAGTCAAAGGGCCACACCTGAGGACCTAGAGGGCCACATGTGGCCTTGAGGCCACAGGTTCCACCCTTGTTCTATAGTCACTCATATTTTTGATAAAGAGCAGTAGCTCCAACCTACTAGAAAGCCAGAGTTAAAATGATGCTCTGATAGTAAGCCTGATAGGGAAAACTGAAAGGTCTTGTTACTCAAGAAAATGAAAGCACTTAAAAATATTCATAAAAATTATGGGTTCCAAAGAGATTTTTAAAAAGTGAAAGGACATATTTGCACAAAAATATTTATAGCAGGTCGTTTTGTGGCAGCTAAGAATTGGAAATCAAGAGGATGCCCAACAATTGGGGAATGGCTGAACAAGCTTCGCTATATGATTGTGATGGAATATTACTGTGCTATAAGAAATGACAAGCAGGCAGATTTCAGAAAAACCTAGAAAGACTTACATGAACTGATGCAAAGTGAAGCAAGCAGAACCAGGAGAATGTTGAATACAGTGACAGCAATACTATACTATCAAGAATTGTGAATGACTTAGCTATTATCAGCAGAACAAAAATCCAAGACAATCCCAAAGACCTCATGATGAAGCATGTTTTCCACCTCCAGAGAAAGAACTGATATTGTCTGAATACAGACTGAATATTCTGTTTTTCAATTTTTCTTTCTTTCTTTATTTCTTCCTTCCTTCTTTCCTTTCCTTTCTTTCTATTTGAGTCTTTTTGTACAAAATGGAAATGTTTTACATGATTGCACATGCATAACCTATATTGAATTGCTTACTGTCTCAGGGAGGGCGATGGGAGGGAGGAAGAGACAGAATTTGGAGCTCAAAACTTTAAAAAAAATTGTTTTAGGGGCAGCTAGGTGGCGCAATGGATAGAGCACCAGCCCTGAAGTCAGGAAGACCTGAGTTCAAATCCGGCCTCAGACCAAACACTTGACACATACTAGCTGTGTGACCTTGGGCAAGCCACTTAACCCCGATTACCTCACCAGAAAAAAATTGTTTTATCATATAATTGGGGAAAAATAAAATATTTTTTTTTAAAAATTATGAGTTCACATTTTTCTTTTGGTCTGATGAAAGAAGAACCTCCTGAGAATGCTTTTATGTTTAGAACTATTGTCACATTCAAAGTCAAAGGCTCTGATGAAAATGAAAAAAAAAAGCCTATAAATTGCTCTTTATATCTGCTAACTTCAGGATTATTTCATGACTTTGGAAATGCATCTTCATCACTAGTGTTTTAAGATTGTCTTCTAAGAGCCTGCTCAATACTCTGCCTTCCAAGGTGTTGACTCACCAATATAATGAACTAGAGATACTCAAGTTGTTGTTTGTGCTTTGTTCTCCGAGAGGACCATGACATCAGCAAGGTGATGCCATAACTTGCAAGTGAACTGGGTTTAAGTGAGGGAGGGCTGTGCAAAGTCACCGCCCTCATTTTTTCCTATGGAGACATCTGGGTCCAGTTGCAAGATATAGATCAGGACGACTGGAGATGGGCCCCCAGATATTCATGTGCCAACAGGAGAAAGCTCCCAACTCACAGCATGTGAACTGATACAGGCTTTATTTTTATTGAGAAGTCATCTAGGTCAATGTCTTCATTTTTCAGATGAGAAAACTGAATCTCAGAGAAGGAGAATGACTTGCCCAAGGTCCCAAAGGCAATTTTTAACTGCTAGAGTGAGTCTCAAGGGAAATGATACCTTCAGGTGAGGAAGAAAGAACCGGTATATTCATGGAATTGTCATTGGAGGTACTGGAGACCTTTTTTACCATCCTTGAAATTACACCACAACAATAAACTGGCCAGTTTAATTTTTTAGCACAGATACTACTTCCTACCCCAGTCTATTAAGATGCGAGAAATAAGGGCTGCCTTGTTATGGAAGCATCTTTCTCCTTAGACTTCCTTTCTTTCTACCCCTCCCCCTTACTTCCTACCTAGTGCTTCTTTAATCAATACAATGCTTCTTAATTTCCCACTCTTCCCTCTTCATTTTAATTTGAAGAATAAAGCCAAGTGATTGGGTAAAGAAATATTGGTGTTAAGGAAGAGAACTTTTAATTTGCGTAATCTATTTTATCCAAATATTGATACTGCACACCATTATTTTGAAACAAGTTATTATACCCAATTAGCATTTCTTTTTAAAAGGCTCATGCTGAAGAATTTAAAAGTGCTGATCCCACTCTAAAGAAGGCTTGAAACACAAGGAATGGCTTTTGTTAAAATTGGAATATCCCATTTACCTGAGCAATCGATTATCAGCTGGTATGAGGTGGCAAACCCTCAATGCAGTGTGTGATCAAGATTATTCTAGTAGACAGTGGAATCCCCCTGAGGCCTGGAACTCAAGATCTCTGGGTTAGTAAATCTATAAAGAGTGTCCCACTGCCACATGCCATTAGGCTAAGTTGGTATAAAGGCACATTCCCCATTAAAATAAACATTTTTTGTGGCCTAGTTAAAAGTTTGAGTTATATTGGTGTGCTCATCAGATTTAAATTCATAGTGTTTGAGAACTTGACAGTTTGAGAAGTCCTAAGATCTACAGTCATAGCATACATAATGTCTTGGGGGACAAAATTTATCTTAAAAAAAATTCCTCCTAAATTATTCTAGGTTCTCAAAAGCCACCTGAAGTAGAATACAGAAAAGTTGCAAATGGTCATATGCATAGACCCTCAGCCCCCAGGGGTCTTCTTTCCACCCCTACTCTACAGCCATCCAGATTGCCCAGAGGCACAACCAAATATGTCTACTACAACAAGGCACAGGCATGCTTATTGTGCCTTTCCTTTTGCTCTGAGCATGTATTATTTTAACCTTTGTTTCTTGTCTTTAGAAGATTGTGTATGTTTTTATCTGAAATTTTTTTTTTTGCACATCAGTTTGCTATAATGAACATGTCTTCCCCTCCCACCCACAGAAATAAACATACTCTCCAATTCTCTTACTTCCATGGAGAACAAAACTCCCCCCAAAAGCCTCAACCTATGGACTGACCCTGATTTGCAAAACAATAGGTGAACTTTAGCTCTTCCTTAATGCTCTAATCACCAGGGCCTGAGAAGGAGCTTACAGGGTTGTAAGTCACTCCTAGAATGGCTCCCTATTGGTCTGCTTAGGTTCAGAGCAAACAATGGGCTTTTCAGTTCGCGTTTCTGAGTTGGTGTGGTTGTTGCACATTCATGATGGAGCTTGGCAGCAAAGTGCAGGCTTGATGTTCTCTTTTGACTTCTTTAATGTTTTATACCTCTCGAATTTATTCTTTTGGTGTCCTAATGATTGCCATAGTGGTTCTACTGTAATAAAGTACAGTTAAGTCGAAGGTCTGTTCTTCTTTTGTTGTTGTTGTTGTTTTTCCCCTTTATGGAAGCAACTTTTCATCAAGTGATCAGAGCATTAGTAACTATTCTACACTCTCTTCCCATACATTCTTTTCTCCAGGTTCCCTCAAATGATCTTTATATAAAATGTTTTCACCTCCCTTTAATCATCCTAATTGCTCACCAATTTGGCAATGTCCCTCATAAAATGTCATTTCTATATCTCTTCAGGTCTACCACCAGTTATCTCTGTTTGGCTCACAGTGAGGAGGAACATAATATTTTGGCTCATGTATTTTTTTTAATGGTCTTTTCAACAAAGGAAAAAAAGTCCATTGATTTCTATGCAAGCACCCGGGATAACAACATATCTCACTAACAGCAAACTTTTATTTTACCCAATGGCAAATCTGAAAACCTACACATAATTCCACAGTCAAAACATTTCTTAATCCCTTTTCAGTGGGCTTTGAAATTTTGAAGTACTACCCTAGCTGTTCTCCAAATACTCTCACCCCACTCAAATTAAAGCACTCAGGATTTTTAGGGAGTCAAAAAACTCAACCCCTCAATAAGTTATTACTTTTCCAAATAGCTGAACTCAAATAGCTGAATTGTAGGGTTTTGTTTCTGTTTTTTGTTTTTACTATAATGGAAATAAGATTAAACTTAAGGGTCAGAAGACCAGGTTCAAATCCTGTCTCTGCCATTTTCTGTATTATCTTGGACAAGTTACTGTAACAATTTGAGTTGCAATCCACCACCTGTAAAATGGATATCATAAAACTTCCACTACCAATCCCATAGAATTTTTTTGAGGGTCAAGTGAGAAAATGTAACAATAAAATTATGCAAATGGAGGCATTTTACTATTGTTTCTAAAGTGATTTCTCCATAAATATATGCCCCTCCAGGAAAAAAAAAAGTCATAGTTTCCATGGGTAAAGTAATTTGGAGTGGAATACTTCCGTACTATACTAATATCTTCCCTAAGGTATGGATAAGGAAAATCAAAATGTAAATTATAATCAGTAACAAGTGAAAAAAATTGATTTCCCAACTAACAAATTTCAAATGGTAGTAGTTCTCAGGATAAAAGAGAGAGCTAGAAGGGACCATAGATACAATCTAGTGCCACCCCTTCATTTTGGGGAGGAGGAATATAAGAGAGGTCCAAGGAATTAAGTGACTTGCCCAAGGTCATACAGGCATTTTCCTAGCTAGGATTTCAATGCCACTATTTTCACACCAACAATTCCATACAATTATGGGGAGAGAGAAGCAACATAAACAGAATGAAAACACAGGGGGCAAAGATTTCATCTGATGTATTTTGATTTCATCTTAACAAATATTTGAGCTTGGTTGTGTTCTGAGTTTCCAAGGCTAGATAAGAAAATACATTGGCTGCTCAGACAAGAGAGAATGCATCTCTGTTGCCAGGAGGGACAAACTGCTACTAATTTTAATAATCTTGTTACCTTTGCAGGAGGCTACAGTGGTTTCAAATGTAAATCTCACTTTAAAAGGGGGGGGCAATGTATCAGAATCCATCCACTCACCCATTATCCATCCATTCTGCTCATTAGAAACAAACATACATCTAACATTACTTGTCAGAAAAAAGAGGGAGAACTGCTCGATTATCAGAATCCCTAAATGGTAGAGTTGAGCGATGGAAAGAACATATAGGTCATCTAGACCTAACTTCCATTTGACAGATAAAATGGGCTAAGAGGGGTTAAGAGTCTAGGGCAAGGTCATCCAGCTAGTTAATGGAAGGGGCACATGTAGGATCCGTGTTTCCTGAATTCTTAGTAACCAACTTTAATTTTAGTCATAAGATTAAAAATTTGGAATTTATTATAATGGATCTTAAAATGTTAAGCTCTCCTAGACTGCATAATTAAGATACTTTGCCAAGTTTCTGATCAGGGGAAAATGTTCCTTCTCAACCACTACTCCTTAGGAGTAATTTAAATTTGATTCAATCCAACAAACAGTTATTAAACATCTCCAAGGTGTCAGGCCCTTACAATGAAAAATGTGAAACGGTCCCCACCCTTAAGGAATTTACATTCTAGCAGGTACATCTCATACACAATAGGTACATACATAAGTATATTTTAAAAATAAATGCAAGGTTATTTGGAGGGGAGGCATATGAATTGCACTTTTAAGAAAACTGTGGATTCTAAGTGGTCATGGTGCAGAGGGAGTATGTTACAGACATGGGCACATGGGAGATGAAGGTGTAATTTTGTGAGTACAACAAGCAGGCCATTTTGGCTGGACTACAGAATACATGTAGGCAAGTAACGTAAAATAAGACTGGAACAATTGGTTGTAGACAAGTTGTTAAGGGCTTTGAATGCCCAAAAGAAGAGTTTATATTTGACCCTAGAGGTAATAGGGAGCCATTGGAGTTTAATGAGCAGAAGAATGATGCTTAAATTTTTACTTTTAAGAAAATCACCAGGTGAAGACACTTAAGAATAGATCAGTTTAGAGGCTATTACAGTAATATTAATATCCGTAATATTACAGTACAATATTACAATAATAGTAATAATAGTAATATTACAGTAATCTGTGTTGGAGTTTACAAAGGTCTCCACTAGGATAGTTAGTGGCTGTGGGAGTTCAGATAAGGGAACAGATGCCAGAGATGTGAAAATAAACTCAAGAAGACCAGACAAGAGGGGGGTGGAGCCAAGATGGCAGAGGGAAAGCAGTGACATGTTTGAGCTCTCCCCCAAACCCCTCCAAATACCTATAAAAAATGGCTCTAAACAAATGCTAAAGCAGCAGAACCCACAAAAAGACAGAGTGAAACAAATTTCCAGCCTGAGACAGCCTGGATGGTTGATCAGAAAGGTATATCACTCCGGGAGGGGAGAGGAGTGCAGTGTGGCTTGGGCGCACAGGCCACAGCGAACCTGGAGCAGGCCTTAGAGGACTGAATCGCAAGCAGCTGTGGTGGTTTCCAGACTTCTCAACCCACAAACACCAAAGACAACTTAAAAGGTCAGTGGGAAAAGTCTGTGACTGCGGTGAGAGAGAAGCTAGGTCTCAGCTGCCCCTGGGGCCTGGCTGTTTCCTGAGCTTCTGGCCACAGACTGAGGGGGAATCAAGTGGCTGATCAGAGGGGGATTGCAGGGATCTCTTTGCCAGTGCTAAGGCAGGAATCTCTTGCTTTGCCCGTGCTTGGATCTGGGTCACAGTTCTGAGGGGCAGCCCTGGGGCAAGGAGGAATGCTGGTGTGGTGAAGCTTGTGGCAGTGGAGAGAAAACACCTTGCCCCTTATCATACCTCCTTGAAAGAACTGAAAATTTTCAGGTCCCTAGAAGTATCTCTGAAAAAAGCTGCACAAACCCCCAAAGCTTGGGACAGTACATTCTCCACATTGGAAACTGACTTTTACCTTAACAAAGAGTTTAAAACTCAAGTAATTGCCCAGGATCGTGAGTAAGCAGCACAAAAAGAGTCAGACTATATTATCTTACTTTGGTGACAAAGAAGATCAAAATATACAACCAGAAGAAGACAATGAAGCCAAAGCTCCTACATCCAAAGCCTCCAAGAAGAATATGAATCAGTCCCAGGCCTTGGAAGAGCTCAAAAGAGATTTTGAGAAGCAAGGAAGGAGAAGTAGAGGAAAAACTGGGAAGAGAAATGAGAGTGATACAAGAAAATCATGAAAAGCAAGTTAACAGCTTGCTAAAGGAGATCCAAAAAAATACTGAAGAAAATAACACCTTAAAAAATAGCCTAACCCAAATGGCAAAAGAAGTCCAAAAAGCCAATGAGGAGAAGAATGCCCTAAAAAGCAAAATTGGCCAAATGGAAAAGGAAGTCCAAAAGATTGCTGAAGAAAATACTTCCTTAAAAATTAGAATAGAGCAATTGGAAGCTAGTGACTTTATAAGAAATCAAGACACTGTAAAACAAATTCAAAAGAATGAAAAATTAGAAAACAATGTGAAATATCTCATTGGAAAAACAACTGACCTGGAAAACAGATCCAGGAGAGAGAATTTAAAAATTATTGGACTATCTGAAAGCCATGATCAAAAAAAAGAGCCTAGACATCATCTTTTAAGAAATGATCAAGGAAAACTGCCTCGATATTTCAGAACCAGAGGGCAAAATAGAAATTGAAAGAATCCATGGATCTCCTCCTGAAAGAGATCCCCAAAGGAAAACTCCTAGGAATATTGTAGCCAAATTCCAGAGTTCCCAGGTCAAGGAGAAAATATTACAAGCAGCCAGAAAGAAACAATTCAAGTATTATGGAAACACAATCAGGATAACATAAGATTTAGCTGCTTCTATATTAAGGGACCGAAGGGCATGGAATATAATATTCCAGAGGGCAAAGGAGATAGGATTACAACCAAGAATCACCTACCCAGAAAAACAGAGTATAATCTTGCAGGGGAAAAAAGGGTCATTCAGTAAAATAGAAGACTTTCAAGCATTCTTGATGGAAAGAGCTGAATAG
>NW_020954681.1:3167127-3198643 GCF_900497805.2 Vombatus ursinus
AAGCATTCTTGATGGAAAGAGCTGAATAGAAAATTTGATTTTCAAATACAAGACTCAAGTGGAACATGAAGAGGTAAACAGGAAAGAGAAAATCATAAGAGACTTATTATGGTTGAACTCTTTACATTCCTGCATGGAAAGATGATATTTGTAACTCATGAGACCTTTGTCAGTATTAGGGTAGTTGGAGGGGAAAAAATTATATGTACATATATATAGATATAGATAGATAGATAGATAGATAGATAGATAGATAGATAGATAGATAGATAGATAGATAGATAGAGGGCACAGGGTGAGTTGAAAATGAAGGGGTCATATCTGGAGAATAAAATTAAGGGATAAGAGAGGATTATACTAGGAGAAGGAGAAAGGGAGAGGTAGAACGGGGTAAATTATCTCACAAGCGGCAGCTAGGTGGCGCAGTGGATAGAGCACCGGCCCTGAAGCCAGGAGGACCTGAGTTCAAATCCGGCCTCAGACTAAACACTTAACACACTTACTAGCTGTGTGACCCTGGACAAGTCACTTAACCCCAATTGCCTAAAAAAATAAAAAATAAAAAAAATTATCTCACAAAAAAAAAACAAAACAGAAAAGAAAAGGCTCTTATAGTGGATGGGGAAATGGGGCAAGGTGAAAGGAAATGAGTGAATCTTATTATCATAGGATTTGACTTAAGGAGGGAATAACATACACACTCAATTGGGTATGGAAATCTGTCTTACCCTACAGGAAAGTGGCGGGTAAGGAAAGGGAAAAGGGAGTAGGGGGATGATAGAGAGGAGGGCAGATTGGGAGAGGGGGTAATCAGAAGCAAGTACTTCTGAAGAGGGTCAGGGTCAGAAGAAAGAATAGAATAAATGGGGGGGTGGGATAGGATTAAGGGAAATAGAGTTAGTTTTTCACAGCATTCTACTATGGAAGTGTTTTGCATAATTGCACATGTATAACCTACATTGAGTTGCTTGCCTTATCAATGAGGGTGGGTGGGAGGGAGAAAGGGAGAAAATTTGGAACCCAAAGTTTTAAAAACACGTTTAAAAAAATGTTTCCACATGCAACTGGGAAATAAGAAACACAGGAAATGGGGTACAGAGATCCATCCTGCCCTACAGGAAAATTGAAGGGGAAGGGGAGAAGAGAAGGGGGAGAGAGATAGAAGGGAAGGCAGACTAGGGGAAGGGGTATTCAGAATGCATGCCATCTTGGGGTGGGGGGAGGGACGAGATGGGATGAAAATTTGGAACTCAAAATCTTGTGGAAGTAAATGTTGAAAACAAAAACATAAATAAAAATTACCAAAAAAAAGACCAGACAAGAGACTAGACATGTGAGGTGAGGGAGCGTTAGGAATGAAAGAGAGTCTTAAGGCTCTGAATCTAGGTAAATTAAAGGATTAGAAAGGGGGACAACAGGACCTCAGTGACGGAGGGCTAAAATTCAGGAGAGACTCAGGCTAGTATGTGTATCTGGTAGTCATCTGCACAGAAATGAGAATTAAAATGAATCAATCCCTATTCTCTAAGAAAGTACATTCTCCTGAAAGGCCACTACACATACATAAACACATAGGTAAGGAAATACAGAATTTTCATTACAGGTGATAAAAGGAAATTCTCTTTTAATTTTAACACTTAAAACTTATTCATATTGTGGCATATTGGAAACTGGGAGTCAGAAATGGGTTCAAAGACCAGTTATGGCAAGTTCTTTTGTTTCTCGGAGTCTCAGTTTTCTCACAATGAAAATGTACATAATAATACTTACACTACCAACTTCACAGAACTATTGTAAGGAGAGTGTTTCCCCCAACTTGGAGTGTCAAAATAAATATAATTCGTATGATACACTGAATTATTGAACATTAAAAACAAACAACTTAGAAACATGAGAGCTAGAAAGGACCTTAGGCTGACCTAGGCATTTACAATGAAGAAAGGAAACCCCAGAGTGGTGAAACAAGTTGCCCCAAGTCATGTTCATATTCAGTTGTTTCAGTCATGTCTGACTCTTTGTGACCCCATTTGGGGTTTTCTTAGCAGATACTGGACTGGTTTGCCATTTCCTTCTCCAGCTCATTTTACAGATGAAGAAACGGAGGCAAACAAAGTTAAGTGACTTGCCCAGAGTCACAGAGCTAGTAAATGTCTGAGGCCAAACTTGAACTCAGGATGATGAGTCTTCCTGACTCCATGCCTGGTGCTCTATCCACTGCACCACCTTGCTGACCTCCAGGTCATGTAGCTAGATGCTAATAGAACCAAGATTAGAACCCAAGTATCCTGACTACATATAGTATGGTAGAAAGAATACTAGTCTTAGAAAGGTACAAGTTGGAGTGTTTTTTTTTGCCTATGAAATTGGATGTCATTTCCTTTTCTGGTTTCTCAGTTTCCCAATCTGTAAAATGATGGAGTTGAATCCATTATCTCTAATTTTTTTTTTAATTCTTACATTCTATGGCTCTATGCCTCTTGGTTTAATGGCTTTCCCATGACCCAAGGCATACTAATACTATGAACTGTTGAATAAGACCCTTCCAGTGTAACAGGGGACAGATTTAGAGCTAAAAATTACTTTAGAGGCCATCTTCCACTCTAGTATCTTTGTCAAGAAAACCTCAAATGGGGTCAAAAAGAGTTGGACCTGACTCAAACGACTGAGCAACAACAACAAAAGTCCAATCTTGAGCAGCTAGGTGGCTCAGTGGATAGAGCACAGGACTTAGAGTTAAGTTGATTAATCTCCTTTTCCCTCAGTTTTTTCATCTGTGGAGTAGGCATAATAATAACACTGACCTCATTGGGTTGTTGTGAGGATGAAATGAGGTAATATTTATAAAGTACTTTGAAAACTTTAAAGTGCTATGTAAATGCTAGAGTGTTGTTTTTTTAACCTCCTTGTTTCTAGAGGGGATTCAAGAACCTCAGACGAGTAAGTGACTTGCCCGACATCACACAGGTAGCAAAGGCAGAATTTGAACCTAGGTCCTCTGACTGCAATTTAAGCATTCTTTCCTTCCAAATACAAATAGAACATTTTCAGAAAATCTTGGGGTTTCTCTGAGCTTGTAAATATTAGCACCTGCAGGAGTCACACACTAATATTATCTTTCATAATTTAAGAGGCATGTCTGCTTGGCCCCTCCTGTCCCTTCATTTACTCATGTTTTAAATTGAGAAAATGTATACCACATGGATGGATTAAATTAAATACTGAAATATAATTCTTAATAGGCATCTTGTACCCATAAGAAGTTTTTAAAAAATAAGAAGAATCCCAAAGTAAAGCAAAAAAATAAAATGACAATTTAGAATGCTATATTCTATCTGGCCAAAAAAAAAGAAAATGTACAGTGTGTTCTTGGATCAAATTTCAATTACATGTATGAAGTATTTCATGACAAGATATGATACACTGTAATAATTAAGAAATGAAAGTTCCTTTATCTACAAAATCACTCCTGTAATTTATATAATAGGATCCTGGTACATAATCTGAGTTTTTTTTTTTTTTAAATCATCATTTCCCCACTCCTACAGTGATTTTCATGCAGAATTGCAAAGAAGAATTTGGTCATGGAAACATTTGGAAGAACAAGGCAATTAAAAATTGATGAATAACTATACTGTATAATTAATAACCATGGTGGGAGAAGCTGAACAGGCACACGTGGGCTCTGATTTGGGCTCATTTGTTGATCACAAAGGTTTTTCAAGGGAAAGGAAAATTAGCCTATAGTGTGATAAGAAACAAAATTATTCCTGGTTTCAAGTGCACCTTTAAAGCTACAAAACAGTAAAATGCCATAACCCAGTGGTTAGGCTAGAATGGGTTATTAATATTCGTTCATTAGATCTAGAGTTAAGTAAAAGGAAACATGGAAATCATTTGTTCCAATCCTCTAAATGAGAGAGGAAAAATCTGAAAGCTAGAGAAGGGAAGTGACTTGCCCGAGATGACACAGATAACTAAGTGGTAGAAAGAAGATTCAAATGCAGTTTATCTGACTCTAAAGCCAGCACTCTTATAACTAGCATGATGCCTCTAAGATTCAGGAAACATTTCTTAAACTCCTACTATGTGCCAGGCATTGCTCTAGTTGGTGCTTCTTAAACTGTGGGTCATGACCCCATATGGGATGGAAAAAGTTTAAGAAGCCCTGATCTAGATCCTGTGGATATGGAAACAAAACTAAAACCAGCGCCTGCCTTCAATGAGCTCAGGTTGCATTGTCATTACTTTCTATTATCGCTACTGTTGTTGTCATTAACACAGTTTGTGTAACACATGACAACAGTGGTTCTTAACCTCAGGGTCCAGAGACACCTTTCAGAGGGTTCATGAACTTGGATGGGGAAAAAATTACACACAATTTCCACGTGAAATTTAGCGTTTCCTTCCATGTATAAAAACATTATTCTGAGAACAGGTCTATTGGGTAGCTTCACCAACTTGCCAAAAGACTCTATGACCCCAAACGATTAAGACTCTATGCATTACAGCTCCAAAAGAGATTTCTACACAATATTTTCAAAACCTTTGAGATAAGCAGTGCAATTGTTATTCCTATTTAATAACTGGCGAAACTAGGACTAAGAAAGTGAAGTGACTCAACCCAATTCATAAACAGTATACGTTAGAACTCGTTCTTAAATACTGTCCTTGTCTCCTGATTCCACTTTCAGGACCTTTTGTACTCAAAGTTTGTTTCTTTTCTGACTTCTATAGTTTGGGGTATGCATGTCAGAGCTTGAAAGGATTATAAGGATCATCCCCGTCCTTATAAAGAGGGGGAACTAAGATTCAGAGACTTGGAGCCATGGTGACAAAGCTCTAATGCCCAAATTGAAATTAAAGGCCAGGATTCCTAATCCCTAGTCTAGAGCTTTGTTTGGATAATCTAGAAAAGGAGTTATGCTCATTTCAACTAGTTTACATATGGAATTAACTTGTTATAAATCAATATTCTAACAAAACTATCAAAGAATAGAGGAAAGAATGGTATTTCAAATGTGAAGACCAAGTTATCAGCTTTTTTTATGACAAGGATTGTTTTTTTTTCCAATGAATATCAGACTTAGTTCATAATGTGGTCAAATAACATATTTATTCTACATAGTCATAGGATTTATATCCAGAATAACACATACTATTAGGAAAGGTCATTCATCTTAAATTGTAATGAGAGGGCCATGGAATCCAGGACTTGAGAGATGACAGTCATATCATACACAGACCTGGATAGACCACATCTGGAGTATTCCGTCCAGTCCTAGGTATGGCCTTTAAGAAAGACAGTGACCAACTAGACAGTATCCAGAACAGGGAAACTAGGAGAGTGAGGTGCCTCAAGATTCTACCATGTATGAATGAGTTGAAAAACCTGCAGATGTTTAGACTTGAGAACAGCAGACTGAAGAAAGGTATATAGTAGATGTGTTTTGAGTATTTGAAGGTCTGTCATGTGCAAGAGGGATGAGAGTTCTTCAGCTTTGCCCTCAGCAGACAGAACTAGGAGCAGTAAGTGGAAGTCAAAAGGAGGCAAATGTTGGCTTGCTTTCAAGAAGAGGCAGTGGGTTCATCCTCATTAGAAATCTATAAACAGAAGTGGTAGGGGCAGCTTAGGTGGTGCAGTGGATAGAGCACCGGCCCTGGATTCAGGAGGACCTGAGTTCCAATCTGGCCTCAGACCCATAACACTTACTAGCTGTGTGACCCTGGGCAAGTCACTTAACCCCATTGCCTAGCCAAAAAAAAAAGTTATATGCCTAATGGTGGCTGGGTTCTAGAGGGGATTCTTTATTCAGATACAAGTTGAACCAGACACTTGCTAAATTCCTTTCCAATCCCATGATTCTGTGATTTTGTGAAGACTTGGCAACTACATAGATATGGAGGATTATGGGAGAAGAAAGAGTCAATAATAACTAAGAAAATGATTACATATTAATTATCTACTCCACACACAGCCCTGATGACTATTACCTTTTTGTAGGTATGTGCTGGTAAATGTTTTACAACCAGCTCTCCAAACAAACAAAGAAACACATGTATCCACTATACACTTTTAAGTTTATTGTTCATTATTAATTTTTTTCTTTAACACTTTCTGAAGTCTAGACAATCAACAAAACAAGAAATCAAGCTCTGATTTGTATCAATAGCCAAGGTGTAAATACTCACACTGAAAATTTAACAAATGGCTCTCAAGCCCATAGAACCAGATCCAGCACAGCTCTGCAATCCATTTGTGTCATACTCCAAATCTCATAAAAGAACTCTGCCTCACCCTCTGATTTTTCCCTTCTTTTTTGATTCCTTCAGTTAGAAGTGATTTTCTTTTGCAAATTTTCATAGCATTTTGTGCCTTTTTTGAATATCTTTATAAATGAGGGTGGTAGATCAGATGACTTCTAAGGATTCTTTTATCTCTACATATGATCTTTTAGTTATTCTTGTACACAGTTCAGCATGTACTATACTGTGATAATAACAATAACAGCTAGTATTCGTATATCACTTTTAGGCTTAGAAAGACATTTACAAATAGTATTTCATTTTATACTCACAATAAGCCTAGGAGGTAGGTGTTATTATTATCCCCATTTAACAGATGAAGAAACTGAGGCAAGCAGAGGTAAAGAGACTTGCTCAGAGTCACACAGCTACAAAGTGAGGTAATATTTGAACTCAAGTTTTCTGAACTTCTGATCTAGTACTCTATCTACTGTACCAACAAGCTGCCTAGTTATTTGAATACATGTTTTATCTTCCCTTACAGACAAGTTCCTTAGGAACATCGATGATTTCCTACTTACTTTTGTATCTCTCTCAGCACTTAGCATTGGGTCTTGCATATAACAGATATCCAAAAACTATCTACTGAATAAATGAATAAATATCATAATGGAATTATTCATCAGTTTCAAGCCTGCAGAGGGTCCCTGAGGCTAACAACTGGGACTAATGGCATAGTGTCTGATGATTTGGAGAAAAGAGTGAGACAGTAGTTTGAGAGGGTAGAAGGGTTGTTATTGTTCAGTTGTTTCAGCCATGTCCAACTCTTGGTGACCCTATTTGGGGTTTTCTTGGCAGAGATACTGGAGTGGTTTGCTATTTCCTTCTCCAACTCACTTGACAGATGAGGAAACTGAGGCAAAAAGGATGAAATGACTTGCCCAGGATCACACAGCTAGTAAGTGTCTGATGTCAGATTTGACCTCAAAAAGATGAGTCTTCCTGACTCTAGGCCCAGCACTCTACCCAATGGGAGACCTACTTCTGGCTAGATTGATCTTTAGGCTACAAGAGACCTTGAGTATGTTTTAGGCAGAGAACAGTAGAGAGGAACAAACTGCAGATGAAAGAGAGTAGACAACTGTTAGAGACAAGTCTGAAGGAGGGAAGAGAAGAAGAGAGGACAGCACAAAAGGTAAAGTTCTGGAAAAGACAAAGGTCAGAGGAAGAAAAAGAGAAAGAATGGAGTAGAGACATCGAGGAGTTTCAGGGTTTGGAAAGAGAGGAATTGAGGATCATTGGACAGCTTCCCTCTCACTGCAACAGAAGCTCCAAATATAGAATTGGAGAGTAAAAAGGGTTCCTCACTCTTATGTAGTTCAACCCATTCGTTTTGTTTTGTTTTGTTTTAGCTCACCTCTTGACATGGAGTGGTATTGCTCGGAGGCCACCATTTTGCCCTGGCTTTGAGAGAAGGATTCAGTCCTGGCAGTAGTGCTTCTCTCATCCATTCCAAAACATGCTTTAACAACCCATGTCTTTCTTGGGTCCAGTTGGAGCTGTGGCAATCTACCAAAGGGCATCTTCCTTAAGGGGATTCGGGATTCAGCAAAAGAGTGAGCTGGGAGTGGAAAGGTGGAAATTAGACTCCTGTTTGAGGTTATTTCATAATGGAAGATATTGAATATTAATGCTGCCAAAATAATGGAAAAATATGTATCAAAGAGAATAGGCTTGGCAGTTGATGGCCATATGGGACTTAATATGGTGAAGCTAATTCATTTGTTCTGTACGTTGGTTAAATTGGATAAGCGTGGAGCTTCTAATCCCAAGGGACTTCAGTTACTCACAAATGCCAGAGAACATTTTGTCAATGCAGCTCTGGTCACAAGTATAATCTGTCTGTTTGCCAGATTAACAATGACCAGCCAAGCCCAATTGTATTACATGATTTATAGTGTACTTGCAGGTTCATATCACCAGAAATAAATTTAAGTAAGTGGTTTCTAGTGGGATAAATTGTCATTTGCAGATAATCTCACTCATGATAGGTGCATTATACATGCAATTCTATCAGCAACTACTAACAATGGGGATGATAACATTTTTCTCTGTTTTAATTTCTATATTTCTCAATATTTTATTATCTTTCATCAGCCAAAGGAAAGAAAAATGAGTTCATTTGGTTACTTATATTTCTGGAACCTATTCCTGACTGCAAAGTATTTATTCCACAAATCCCAATGGGTCAGGAAATTAATACATTACTAAAAACTGGTTGAAAACTTGCAAAAAAATTTTAAAACCAAAAAAGAAACATAGAAAGCTACACTGTGTCACGGCTAAGCTATACCAGGACCCCAGGCGATGGAATGTAAGTCATCCTTTGAGTCACTTCAGCCATGCTATAAATTTTTTCTCTTGTGAAACACTATGCTTTACAATGGAAGTCATTGATAACTATAAAATGTTCTATGAAAAGATAAAATGCATCCACTAAAGAAGCAATTTGTCCCAGCTTTGGGGGCAAGAACTCACTAATTGACAAAAGCTGCTGGGAAAACTGAAAGGGGTCTGGCAGAAACTAGGCATCGACCAACATCTCGCACAGATAAACTCAAAATGGGCACACGATTTAGACATAAAGTATGACATAAGCAAATTAAGGGATCATGGAAAATTTTACTTGTCAGATCTATGAATAGGGTAAGAATGTATGACCAAACAAGAGATAAAGAACATTACAGGATATAAAGTGAATAATTTTGATTACATTAAATTAAAAACATGTTTTGCACAAACAAAACCAATGCAGCAAGAAGGAAAGTAAGAAATTGGGGGGAAAATTTTACAGCAAGTTTCTCTGATAAAAACTTCATTTCTCAAACATATAGAGTGGTGAACCAAATTTATAAAAATATGAGTCATTCCCCAATTGATAAATGGTCAAAGGATACGAAGAGACAGTTTTTGGAAGAACAAATCAAAGCTATCTATACTTGTATGAAAAAATGTTCTAGATCTCTAATAAATAGAGAAATGAAAATTAAAACAATCAATAGCCTCAGAGTTGTTTTGATTTGCATTTTTAGTTCAACCCTCCCATTTTACAGATAAGAAAACTTAGTCCTAAAGAAATTCAGTGACTTAACCAAGGTTGCATGGGCAGTAGGTAGCAGAGCTAGGATTAAACCCAGTTTTTTGAACAAAAATCCATTATTTGTTTCATTGTGTAATGAACAGTCCACAATACCTATCAATATCATATCATTCATTCATTCATTTAAAAATAATTGTATACTTATTTTTCATTTAAAATATATTTTTTTCCTTTTTTAAGCATTTGCTTTCTCTTTCTCCCCTCATCTCATCTCCCTCTCACTCCCTTATCTCCCTCATCTCTCCCTCGCTCCCACCAATGAACAATTTTTAAAGAACCTCTCATAACAAATATGCAGTCTGGCAAATCAAATTTCTTAATTTCCTGTGTCCAAAATATATATAATATGTTATCTATAATATCATTCTATTTTAAGTCTATCACCATTTACTGGCTGCCTCCAATGCCTGCAATTATCACCTTCATTTACTCGCCTCTTGGATTGCCTGGCTTTTTTCAAGTCTCATCGAAAATCCCACCTTCTACAAAAAGCTTTCCTTGGTCCTACCTAATGTGAATGTCTTTCCTCTGAGATTATCTACATTTTATCCTGGTTATATCTTGTTTATATCTAGCTATTTACATGTTGCTTCATGTCCATTAAATTATTAGCTCCTTGAGATCAGAGACTGTTTTTCCTCCCTTTCTTTGTACCTCCAATGCCTGGCACGTAACAATCACTTAAAAAATTCCCAGTGATTTGATTCTTGCAGAAGGTGGGAAGCATGCCTCATCTTTGGTCCTCTGGAACTGTAGCTTGTTATTTCATTGATCCAAGGGCTAAAGTCTTCCAAGTTGATTTTTTGTCAACGGAAAAACTGTTCTGTTGGTTTTGCTCATTTCACTCTGCATCTGTTCAAAAGGGTCTTCCCAGTCTCCTCAGAAATTAACAAGCATTTGCTGAGTGCTTCTAATGCGCAGGGGATCAGACTAGCCAACAGAAATACAAACAAAAAAGATTGCTTGAAAGATATAATGACAGAGATTGCTTTGCTCAGTGATCTTTCCATTTTTTAACATCAGAGGAGTTAATGAACAGGAAGATATAAACTTTACAAAAGTGTTTGTCACTGCCATAGAGGCTATTCAACACAGAATCCAAACTGATCCAAACATTTATTAATCAGCTACTATGTGCCAGACACTATGTTAAGTGCTATATGGTATTTCTTATAGATGACGAGGTCCTCTAGATACTCCTTTTTGTAGATGGCTTTGTGGTGGTTGTATCAAGACCCAGAACCATTGTACATCCTCCTCCATGAAATCCAAAATCACTTTAAAGAATTTGTCCTAACCATACACACAGGAAAAAACAAAATTGATGAAGGATGTTTACTGTCTATATTATACAGTTGGAAAAACAACTCATAGAGTTCATTCATCATCATATATACCTTGTGAAGATCCTTAAAATAGATAATGACCAGAATTGAACAGGAGGAGAATTGACTAGATCACTTTTGATAAACTCCAGGGTTCGTTTAAGAATGTCAAGTGTCTCCCTCCCTGGGCAGCAGTAGATAGAGTACCAGGACTGGAGTCAGAAAGACCTTAATTCAAATCCAACCTCAGACATTTACTAGCCGTGTGACCCTAGGCAAGTCACTTGATCCTGTTTGCCTCAGTTTCCTCATCTATAAAATGAGCTGGAGAAGGAAATGGCAAACCACTCCAGTATCCTTGCCAAGAAGATCTTAAATGGGGTCACAAAGAGTCGGGCACAACTGAAACAACTGAACAACAAGTTTCTCCCGAACAGTGAGGTCCATATGTTAAGTACCAATATTTTTCTGGAGGTGTTGATGGATTCAATGTCAATATAAGTTATTACTATATAATAATAATATATAATTTAATTCCCCCATCACAACAATATGATGATGGTTGATCATCTCTGTCAGGAACTCAACAATTTTTCCCAACTGGCCAGGTGGTCTGCAATATTCTCCCACCATCAAAATATTCTGTCCTCTACCCATCCTTGGATTCAAGGATTTCCACACTATTGTATATATCTTCAATGTGTACTGTCCTATGTTCTTTCTGAACAATGAAGGGACCATGGTAAGAAGAAGGCAATGTGTTATAATGGGGAAAAAACATGGTAATTGAAGCCAAAGTCTCCGAGTTTCGAATGCTAGCTCTTCCACATAGTGTTCGTGTGACCTAGGGGGATTGATTTCACCTCTGAAGGCCACCACAGTACAATAAAGTATTGAAATCGTATGGTGTGCCCAAAGGAGACTTCAGGAAAGCTGAAAGTAGAGAGGGGAGAATACAGACATTGAAATGTAATGGGTAAGGGTTCAGATAGAAAATAAACATTACAAACTTTAAAAAGAATCTATGGTTTGAATATCTCAACTGTTTATGAAGAGGCCAGCCAGACAGTGAACTTGCCTCTAGGATACAGACTTCACTTATACCTTTGTCCCTAGCCATTTATATGCATAATACCTCAAAAGAAGTCTGGGAATTGTCAACTCTTTAAATCAGGACTGATCCTATTATAAGGCAAGGAAGAGAACCCAGCTGAGGTAACTGGCCTGGAACTGTCAAATGGGAAAGCCTAGGTACGTGTGGAAACTACCTCAGACTAGTAGAGTATGCATGCCTACAGCCGCATAGTAGATGCTTTATTATGTATTGTTTGTTGCTTTTATTGTTTCTATGCCAAGGGCAAAATGCTGTAAATAGTTGAGAATGCAGTCTGTTAGTGTGCAAAGTGACTCCATTATGCCAAGGTCACATGACAAGAGCTCAGGGAAAGACAGCAAGTTCAGAGAGGAGACTGGATTTCATTACTTGGATGGGTTCAAAGATGATAATGACAGGGTAAAGAGTGAATTTTGAATGGCAAGTCAACATCACAGGTTCAGCCCCAGTGGGGATTTGGATGGGGGATAGCCTGGAAATTCAAGATACCATCCCCGGATGGTATGAAGGGTAGAACACTGGGCTTAGAGTTAGTCAGAAAGACCAGAATTTTAATCCTTCCTCAGATACTTAGTAGTTGTGTGTACCAGTAAAAATCACTTAACCTCTCTTAGCTTCAGTTTCTTTATCCATAAAATGAAAAAGTTGAACTCAACAGTTTCGAAGGTCCCTTTCAGCTCTAAAACTATGATCTTATATGTATGTATGTATATATGTATGTATGTATATATGTATGCATGTATATATGTAACTAAACATGCTCCTCATGCATCTATGCTTGTATATACGTATGTGTGTATTTCCTTCAGAATATAGTCATGGATAGCACAGAGCTATCTTGGAATTCCTTAATTTCCATAGCAACTGATACAACCATACCTCCTTAATAACCAATTTAACATAATTATGATATGAATCTATATTGTGGCTTCAGGGTTGAATATTTCCAAATCCAAGCCCATCATTTTAGTTGTACTTTCTTGCTTTACAAGCAAATGACCTTTAGAAGAGCAAGCACGTTTTCAACTGTGCATGTGATGTTTTCAAAGAACCTCTCTTCAAGCATATACCATTAGGGTATATCACTGGTCCATCCCTAATGTAGTTTGCATAAATTTCCCCAAGATCCACAGTAACTGTGATGTAATGGGTTTATGGGAAATGATTTCAGCATTATTAGAAGCCAGATTAACAATGAACCGCTTTCAATAACAATTTCACTGAGCTATGCCACCATTAGGCATCTACAGTAGCTAAGAGCTATCACTTAAGACCATCATCTGGAGAAAAGCTTTTAAAGAACTCCACACCAAGGATCAGTGGTGTATGTATATATTTCAGTATGATGAACTCTGCTCAAGGGCAGATTTGGTCTATGCCTGTGAGTACTAGCCTCCAGCGCTGAATGCTAACATCTTCATCTTTATCTTCTTTTATATTTCTTTAATATCTTAGAAATGAATCTACTTCTTTCCTGAGCATTTCCCCCAATTCTGGGGGATAAAAAGCAAGTTAATTCGTGTCATTGAAAAAGCACGAGGGTTGGAGTGGGAACAGTGGGCTTTAAGGCCCAGTCCCATCGTTTACATGAAGTGTGACTGTGAACATTCACCTCTCTGAGCTTTGTGAACAATGTGAGGTTACTAATAACTAAACTACTCGGCTCAAAGATACATTTTGAGAATCAAATGAACTAATAAAGCATTTGTAACAACAAAGAGTCCTGTGATGGTTGGCTATCCTCAACATCATTTCAGAATTCAATTTAATTCAGCAAGCATTTATTAATTGCTTACTGTATGATATGCACTATAGACTCAGGGTTGAGGATATAGAGATAAACATTCCACAATCCCTTACCTCAAAGCGCTTGTATTCTACTGGGGAAAATAACATATACACCAATAATACAAAATATGGACAAAGAAAATACTCTTTTTTTTTTCCTGAGGAGGGACAAGGGTCACAACTAGAGGCAGGGATCATTAAGGGTGTTATGTAATAGATGGCTCTTGAGATGAGCCATGAAGTGATCTAGGAATTCCAAGGAATACAGGTGAGGAGAGAGCATTTCGAGCATTGATGACAGCTTATGCAAAGTCATGGATGCCATATATAGGGAACCAAGTGTTGAGTAGTTTTATTTTATTAATCACAATAGTCATAATATCTAACTGGGGCAGCTAGGTGATTCAGTGGATAGAGCACTGGAAGACTCATCTTCCTGAGTGCAAACCCAGCCTCAGACACTCACTAGCTCTGTGACCCTAGGCAAGTCACTTCATGCTGTTTGCCTCAGTTTCCCCATTGGTAAAATGAGCTGGAGAAGAAAATGTCAAATCACTCCAGTATCTTTGCCAAGACAATCCCAAATGGGGTCACAAAGAGTCAGATCTGACTGAAACAACTGAACATAGCTAACATTAATCTAATACTTTAAGGTTCACAATGTGTTTTACAAATATCATCCAATTTTATCCTCACAATTACTCTCAGAAGTAGGCACTACTATTATGCCCATTTTACAGATGACAGAACTGAATCTAGGAAAGGTAAATTACTTGCCTAGGATCATAAAGCTAGCAATTATCTGAGAGTGGATATAAACCTGGGTCTTCCTGACTCTGGGTCCAGTGTTTTATCCGTTGTGCCACCTAGCTGCATCTATTTAAAATGAAATATGGAGTTAATGAAGCTTCATGAACAGGGGAGTTACATGGCCACTTGCACAGCTATACCATGGAGCTCACAAAACCATTGAAGTACCAAAGGATATATTATTATTGCCATAATGATGATTCAGTTAAAAAGCATTTATCAGATGTTCGGCATTTCGAATGCACTATGCTACGCAGTTGAAGAAATAGAGAGATAGAAAAGCATTGGGGATTCAGGATGGCATCTCATCTGTTAACATTACAGTTACTGAACACTTTTCAAGTTAGGGTAAATACTTTCTTATTCTTTTGAAGCAAGCTATTCATTTAACAGGACTCCTAGCACTCAGTGACTTAGCACCACTGAATGTCCTCTGAGAATATGCACCATTCAATTTAGTCTTTCAAAAAATTCGTGCTAACCTCAATCTGCCATGGATCTCTGTAACATACCTTCAGGTGACCTGGCAGTCGATCAATGGAGATGCCCTCCTTACTCAGATCTATATCAGGAGATGTCTTAGAAGTCATATTAGCCACAGAGATACTTTTCATTTGTGACAACAAAGGTCACTGTTGTCCCCAGCCCAACTATCCTATCCATCTTCCTAGGCCCATATGCTTTTGACAAGGAGCTTTCCCGAGACCAACGGCTATGATGGCTGAACAGTAATTCTGGCCGAACTCAGATGGTGATACACTTTCCCAAACTGTAGGTATGTGGTGACATCTATGTGTCCTCCTTCTTTCTTCTGTTGGGTCTGAGACCCCTAAATTAATCATCATAGAATTTTAGAGAACTAAGAGTCTTATATTTTACTTCAAGGTAGAAACTGAAGCCTGTTGAGGAAAAGCAACCCCCTTGAGTTCAAACAGCCAGGAAGTTGAAAAGGAACAATGCTAAGTCAGGGCACTGAGCTTCAGATACAGTGTGTTTTCCACTCTACCATAAAATTTCTGGAAGATAGACACAACTCTTTTTTTTAACATAGCACCAAGCATTTATTTCGCAAATACTATATGCCCCTCCCCAAATGCTGCTGAACACCTAGCAAGTACATGCTGCTATCCCACCCTCCCCAAAGGAATGCCCACATTACTGGGATTACTCTGCTGTCACTCTTATAAGAAGAAATTAATTTCAAGGTAAAAAAGGAAAAAAATGAGAAGGTTGCTGCCTACCAGCGACCATTAATTTTAGTAGCCTTCTCTAATCATCACAGTTTCAAAAAAATCCACTAATCCATTTTCTAAAATAATCATAGCACAGCAGGGACAACATCCTGAGTCAGCATTTTATTCACAAAGAAAAAAACTCTTAATTAGTTAACCCACTTTCTGGTAGAAGGCTTTATTGGATTTTTACCACCTTAAATAGCCACAAACTATTCATTAATGGAACTTCCAAAAAGGTTCTGGAAATCTGCCCAGACCCCATCCAGAAGGCCCATGCAAGGCGAGTTCCCCTGTGCTCATGGGGGTGCTCACATATGGCTGCAACATCTCTGGATGCTGTCTTTTAATGACAATTATTTCATTTTGGAATGAGACTCTTCTAACCATAGGCATCCCCCAAGGCTCTGTCCTGGGCACCCTTCTATTTTCATTCTATGCTATTTCACTTGGCAATTTCATCAGCTTGCATGGATTCGATCATTATCTCAATGCAAATAAGTCCCAGATCTATATATGTAGCCTTAACTTCTCTCTTGATTAACACATCTTCAGCTGCCTCTTGTAAATCTTAAACTAGATGTACCATTGGCACATAAATCAATAGGTCCAAAATGGAATTCACTATCTTTTGCCCCCAAAAACCTCCACTTCTAAACATTCCTATCATTGTTTAGGACAACATAATTCACTTGATCAGGGCTTCTTAAACTTTTTCCATTCATACCCCTTTCAGCGCTTCTTAAACTGTGGGTCTGGGGTCTGACCCACAGTTTAAGAAGCACTGCTTGCCCAGGCCTGCAGTCTCCATGTCATCTTCAGCTCCTCTCGCTCACACATATATCCAACCCACTGCCAAAACATGTGACTACCATCAAAGCATCTTTGTCACTTCATATACATCCTTTTCTCTCTTCTCATACAGCCACTACTCTATCTCTGGCCCTCATAACCTATCATCTGGACTAATGCAATAACATTCTCACTGATCTTTCTGCCTCAACAAATCTCTTGGCCACTTGGATCCATTCTGTGCTCAACTGCCATGTCAACCCATTTCCTTTCAAGGAGCTCGAGTGACTCCTATTACCTTGAGGATAGACTATAAACTTCCTTGAAGTTGAAATGTCTTCATCAAATGAGATAATACTGGTAAAGTTCTTTAGACAGTTCCTGACACATAGTAGGTGCTATAAAAATTCTTATTCCCTTCTCTTCATAACCTAGCCTCTTACTACCTTTCCAGTCTTCTATAATTCAGGTACACTGGCTTATTTGAAGTTCCTCAAAAGCTATGCCACATCTTCCACTTCTATCCTCTCCTACTAGATGTCCCTCATGAAATACTTTGTCTCTTTACCTCTACTTCTGAGTTTCATTATTTTCCTTCAAGGATGAGTTCAAATTCCACCTACTCTAGGAAGCCTTTCCTGGTTCCTGACTCCTTGCCTTCCGCCCAGCTGCTAATGACTATTCCTTTCAGATTAACTTCAAATTATCTATCAATCTATCTATAACTATATATAACTAAATATGTAAAACTGATAGCCATTCTCCAGTAGGTAAGTGGCCAATGTATATGAACAAAAGTTCTCAGAAGAATTTCAAAGTATTCACAACCACTTGAAAGAATGTTCCAAATCACTAACAATAAGAGGAAGGTAAATCAAAATGACCACACATTCTGAAAATTGGCAAAGATGACCAAAAATGAAGGGGTTGTGGGATGATAGGCACACAAATGCATTGATGGTAGACAAAAATTTTGGAAAGCAATGAGGAATTATGCAAATAAAGTAACTAAAAAATCCTTACCTTTTGACCTAGAATTTCTATGACTAGGCCTATACCCAAGGAGGCAATTGATAAAAAGAAAGTCCCTATATAAATGTCAAAATATTAATTATAGCAGTTTTCGTGATAGCGACAAATTAAAAACAAAATAGGTACGCATTGACTGGGAAACCACTAAGCAAATTGTGGTGTATAAATATAATGCAATATTATTATGTGTAAGAAATTATGTATGTGATGGATATAGAGAAGAATGGAAAGATTTATATTCTCTGATGAAGAATGAAGAAAGAAGAGTCAAGAAAACAATATACACAATGACTATATGTATATGGAAAGAATAACCACACATTAAAAAGTAAAAGTGAATTAATAAAAGTATAATGATCAAGAATGACTTAAATGAAGAGATATGAGGGGTAGCTAAGTGGCAGCAGATAGAGCACCAGCCCTAGAATCAGGAGGACCCAAGTTCAAATCTGGCTTCAGACATTTACTATGTGACCCTGAGAAAGTCCCTTAATCTGATTGTCTCAAAAAAAAAGGAGACATAAAAAAAAATGAAGAGATATGAGAGGAAACTTCCATCCCACTCTTTTGTATAAGTGGGAAGGCCACAGATATGACACATTACATATTTTTCTGAACTTTTTCAATGTGCTGATCTGCTATGTTGATTCTTCTTTTTCTTTTTTTTTGTCTTTATAAAATACTATATGTTATATCAGATGGCTTTTGGGGAGGGGCAAGAGAAACATACTGGGAAAAACAAAGATGATGTAAAATTTTTTAAAAATCAATAAAAAACTTATTTTTATGCCCCTTGAAGTCAGGGACCTATTTTTTTTTCTTTCTTATTCCCTTTTCCTGGATCTTCATCCAGGTAATATCCACCTACCATGGATGTCCCACAGGGTGATGTCCTAGGCCTCTTTTCTTTTCCATCTATATTATTGTAATTGGTGATCTCACAAACTCCCATGGAGTCATTTATCATTTCTATGTTGATGATTGTCAAATTCATTTACCCAGCTCTAATCTCTCTGCTTAGAAGGAATATCCAGCCTCACATCTCCAACTGTCTGTTGGACATCTCTAACTGGATGTCTCATACTCATCTTAAACTCAACATGTCTGAAACTGAACCTGTTACCTTTCTCTACAAAGCCTCCTTTATTCCCATCTTTCCCTATTACTATTGAGAGTACCACCACCTTCCCAGTCACCCAAGCTCACAACTTGGATATGCATCACACTTCACACTCTTTGCTCTCTCTCTCCAGTTCCAATCTGTTTCCAAGTCCTGTTGATTTTACCTTAGAAACTTCTTTCATGGGCAGCTAGGTGGGGCTGCAGTGGATAGAGTGCCAGATCTGGAATCAAGAAGACTCCTCTTTGTGAGTTCACATCTGGCGTCAGACACTTACTAGCTATATGACCCTGGGCAAGACACTTAAGCCTGTTTGCTTCAGTCTCCTCAACTGAAAAATGAGCTGGAGAAGGAAATATCTCTGCCACTTCAGTATCTCTGCCAAGAAAATACCAAATGGGGTCATGAAGAGTGGGTCACAAATAAAAATGACTGAACTGAATAACTCTCACACATAGCCCCTCTCGCCTCTGACACTGACACCAACCTGTTGCAGACCCTTGCACTGGAACTACTGCGATAGCCTCTTACATGGTCTCTCTGCCACAAGCCTCTCCCAACTCCAGTTCAATCCTGAATCAGTTGTTGAAGTGATCATCCTAAAGCCCAAGCCTGACCACGTCATTCCTCTACTCACTTAACTCCAGTGGCTCCCAATCACCTTCAAGATCAAATGTAAAATCCTGTGTGACATTTAAAACCCGTCAAAATCTGGGCCCCTCCTACCTTTCACATCTTTCTTATACCTTATACCCTTCCCCAACACTCTCCTCCTTGCCATTTCTTGAATCCCACCTTTTCCAGGAAGTCTTTAACAATCCCCCTTAACTCTGGTATCCTCCTTCTATTGATTAACTCTACGTTATCTTGTATAGAGTTGGTCTGTATATAGTTTTTTCTAAGTATCTTCTCCATTAGACTGCAAGATCCTTGAGGGTAAGAACTATCTTATGCCTTTCTTTATACCCCCCAAGACCTAGCTCAGTGCCTACTACATAGGGAGTACTTTAGAAACACTTTCTGACACTGCAGATGAATGAATATCATACATGACACGTGAAGGAAGGAAGGAAGTAAGGAAGGAAGGAGGGAGGGAAGGAATGGAAAAACCTCCCATGGTAGAGGAACAGAGGGAAAAGGAGCAGCACACACAGGGAAGAGATCTTGATATATTTTTTACACCTAAAATTCTTCCCTTACCCTTTTCTCTCTTAGTCTAAGAGAGGCATTCCTTATAACAAAAAGTGTTTTTTAAAAAAAGAAAAAAATAGAAAGAGACAATTTAGTAATATTGATCAATATGTCAAAAAATGTGAAAACTATATTCAATTTCCCATACCTGTAGACACCCATACATACATTCATACATACATGTGTACACACACGTACCCTTGCAAAGAAGTGGGGGGAAATATCTCATATCTCTACTTTGATAACAAGTATCCTTCATAATTTTTTTACATTTGTGTTCAATTATTTTGTGTGGTTGTTCTTTCCATTTATAATGGTGTAGTCATTGGATATGTTAATTTCACTCTGTAAGCCTTTACATGCTTATATCTATATTCATCTCATTCATCATTCTTTACAACACAGTAATATTCTATTATATTCATGAACCACAATTTGTTTAGCCATTTCCCCAATGAATGGGCATCTACTGCATCTACTTTGTTTTCCAATTCTTTGCTATTATAAAAAGTGCTGTAATAAATATTTTTGGTCTATATGAGAACTTTTTTTCTTATCAATGGCCTCCTTGGGGTATAAGCCTAGTAATCAAATTTCTGGGTCAAAGAGAATGGCCATTTTAGCCATTTTATTTATATAATGCCAAATTGCATTCCAAAATGGTTTTACGGATTCATAGCTCCACCAATAATGTCCCATTATGCCTATCTTGCCAAGAACTCCTCCAATAGTGACTATTTCTATCTTTTGTCATCTTTGTCTATTTCCTGCCTGTAAAATGAAACCTTTGTAATTTTGATTTGAAAAATATTCTTAATCAAGGTCATTGAAATAGATTCTTTTCTCTTTTCTTCATGTGGAGGCCTGGGGGGAAAGTTTGTTCAGGTACAGATATAGCTAAGATGGGGATTAGATTTAACATCCTCTCAAAGAGGCTCTGAAGAAGTAGTGGAGAATTTAGGCTGGATTCCTTACAATTCTGAGTCAAAGTATCCAGGAAGATGAATTAGGGCCGGGGCAGAAAAACAAGGACCAGAATGAGAGTATTAAAAAAAAGACTAGTCTTGCAATAGTATAATTTGGAGTAACAATAATAATAAACACTAGCATTTATATAATTTTGAGGTTTATAAATTGTTTTATATTTATTATTCCATTTCATCCTCATGACAACCCCATGACCTAATTGCTATTTTTATCCCCATTTAAGAGATAAGGAAACTAAGGTAGACATAGATTATGTGATTTGCCCAGGGTCACAGTGCGAGTAAGTGACTAAAACAGGATTTGAACTCAGGTCCTCCTAACTCCATATTCAGTGCTCTGTCAACCATGCCACTAAGTTACCTATTAGTAACCTATGAGATCAAGCCAATGGTGGAGGAGGTGGACAGGGCCTGGATGGATTAGGCACCAGGAATGTATATAGAGTTGACATTGCAAATTGACTTGGAAATGTTTGCTGACATAAGAAGTGACCTCAGATTACATTCTATCCCATGAATGTGGGCATGATGAGCTCACTGTGAGCACCAATGTACATTTCCGCTCCCAAACTCAATGAAGCTAGAATTTTTTTTTTCCTGATCCTCCTTCAAGTGTCACATATAGTTCCATGGTTCTTAGGGAATACCTCTTCCTATTTCTAAATGGCTTTTAATATTCATTTAGAAGATTTCAACTTTTTAATTAATCAAAATGTTCGAATGCACTATTTTGACATTTACAAAGATCGACATCATTTGAAACTCAGTTATTTGGTGTTTGACTATTCTATAAAGCTTTCCAGAGCACATGGCCATGTGGGAAATGAAGGCTACATGCATGCATTAATGAGCAACATAACAGGCCTGGAGATTTTTCAATTAATCTGTTTTCCAGACTCTTCTCTTGGGCTTCGTCCTATTAAAAATCTGTCATCCTTCTTCCGACAAGGCAACTTTCCCGCACTTCGCTAATGAAACATTGAAGGACTTCCCCCTTGATGGAAAATAGTACATCAAATCAAAATTCTATTTGGTTCATTAAATGAGGCCTTCACATAGGTGCTTACTCAATGATAAAACGGGGCTCATTCCTATGGTAGAGTCAAGTCAGTCAGAGTGGTTTTTTTTTGAACTGAGATACTAAGTAGCCTGAGATAAGAAAAGTTAGTGTTGCAAAGTATGTCTATTAATCAAAAACAGAATTTAATATGCACACAGTGGTATGAGAACTACATTTGGGTATCGACAGCAAGAATGAGAGATCACAAAAATATAGGAACAAATCAAACCCTATCTAAATAATGTAATCTGGTTAAACACAATATGAAAAGTGGCACTGTGTTCAATTCGACAAGCCTTTATGAAGTAATCACTGTGTAAGACATCATTCTAGGCACAAGGAATACAAAGGCAAAAACTATGAACAGTCTTTGCTCTCAAGGAGTTTACAATCTAATGGAGAAAAGGAAGAAATAATATGTCAAAAGAAAGAAACAAGTAGCCAGAGATACATGAGGGGGTGGGGAGGTGGGGACAGGAGGTACTGTGATAAACTCAACTTTAAGCCAATCAACACTGATTGGGCCTGAAGCCTTATTTTGTGGCACCTGAGAGGTTAATGTGCAGTTGAAGGTTTTCTCTTTAAAGAACAGGACAGTTGATATCATAGATTCACTTTAGGCCTTATCCCCATGCTATTTTGGGGAGTTATTTTTGTTCCCCCAAATAAACATTCATGAAATTCAGCAAACTCAAAGCCTCTAGACTAGTGAAGAAACTTTTCTGTTTCCTAGTCACTAAACAGAGACTAGTCTCTATGCTTTATAATACACTCTGACAAATTTTCTTTTAGCAACTGTATTAACCCTTCTTCCTCCTTTATAACAGTTGGGGCACAAAAAATCAGCTTATTTTTATTTGGAGACAAAACTCATTATGCAGGTAAAAACAGCAAATCAATAAGATTCCAAAAGAGTAGGAAAATTCCAAAAGGTGAGGTTATACCAGTTTAGCAGTGGCTATGAAGCAGAGAGGTGGGGGGGGAGGGGAGGAAGTACAGAGTAGATAAACTTACCAGCTCCCAGCAGCACCATGGGGCAGGAGCATTCAGGCAAATAGCAAGCTCTGCCCAGGCAGATTATTCCTTCAGTCAAACAGCAAGACTGAAAAGGCTTCAAGTGCTCATGATTATAACTGATTAGAGGCAGCAATTCCTTCATGTAGCAGGTCTTGCTGCTGGCCCATGTCCACGCTGCCATGATCATCTTTATAGCAATCCAGAGTTATACTGGGCTCCCCTCTTCCATATGGCTCCCACCTCTTAAGCCCCTCGAGGCTGTACTTCTATCTGGAAAACTACAATTCCTATCAACCCCATCCCACCTCCAGTTGTTTATAGAGGGTCACAGGTCTACTTTAACATCAGTTAATGGTGCTACCTGGCTTTTCACTTCCTAATGTATTGTTTTTTGTTTATCATGGCAGTGTGGGGCCCCTCAAAGCTAGGGGACCAAGATGAAGACTTTGGGAGGCAATATGTTACAGTGGAAAGAACACTGAATATTGAGTTGGAGGACATGGGCTGTTATCCCACCTCTAATATTTCCTGCAGGTTCTCATGCAGATAACTTCACTTGGCCAGGCCTCAGTTTCCTGAGGGAGAATGAATGGGTTAGACAACTCTCTATCTGTCATCCTATGATACTATTAACTCCTCTAATTTGTCACGTGCTAGAGATGTTTCAAGACATCAAAATTGGCTACCACATATGTGGAGGTGGAAGAGAAAAGAGAAATATGGGAAGACTTATATGAAAGGATTCACAGTAAATAAAATAGAATCAAAGCAACAACAAACATGTTGACAACAAATATTTAAATAATAATGCCAGCAAGAGTATCTGGAAAAATAAATGGAAGAAAAGGAGCACAGAAGGGGAAAAGGAATAGGGAGGACATTTTTAAACATATTATTAAAGTTAATAAACACTAAGAAATAAACAAGAACCATGTGCACAATTTAAAGAGAAAACAGTGCAGAAAGGACAAAGAAATAGAAGCCCATCATGAGAATTGTTGTTGTTTGTCCTTCATTTTTTAAGAGGATTAATGACATCATGGGGTGATGTCTTAGCTTGGGCCTGAACTAGATTTAAGTGAGGCAGAGTTGCACAAAGTCATCAGCCTCACTCTCTCTTCCAGAGGCATCAAAGTCCAATAGTAAGACAAAAGTCAAGCCAACTGGCACTGGCCTGGGTTACAGTGGACAGCGTTGGTGTCTTCAATGTCTGATCAAGCTCTAAGTGCTCCACAGTGCCTATTTCAGCCTATTTTCATGGCCTTTGGAACAAATTGTTCTCATCTGCCCATTCTACCAGAGGAAGTCTTCACATGCTTGGAGTAGACATCCCCCTGACTCATCGATGGGCTTTATGGCCTATCAGTTACTCTTAACCTGGTTTAGCTCATCTGCCAAGACTGTTTTACCAGCGTGTGGCCACTGGGCATTCTACAGCTTCTTGGAGCCACAAGTGAGGGTTGGGTGAAAGTGGACACAAAGGTACATGAGGTCTTCAAGGAGGACTAGCACCTCTGGCATGAGGACTTGCCAAGTCGTTTTCAGGGCTGCTCATCCACCTTTGGTGTCAAGACTCAAGGAAATTGTAACACATCCTTTTCTATGCCTTATTTTACTAGATATCAAATAATCCTGACCAGTAGACAACAGCAGAGGTCAGTATGATACAGTGGGATCAGGTGATGAACTTAGAGTCAAGAAGACATGGATTCAGATCCCACCTCTGTCACTAAGTGTATTAGACCACAGATGAGGCAGTTAACCTCTTCAAGGTTCAGGCAACCCTCTAAGACTAAAAGTTGCACATGAGCTGCAATCTGTTAGTAGAAGGCCTTCCCAAATGCATGAGGTCCTAAGTCCTTGACATATTTTTTCTTGATAATTAATTTATTTATTTTTAGTTTTCAACATTCACTTCCATAAGATTTAGAGTTTTAAATTTTCTCCCCCTCCCATTCTTCTCCCCACCCAAGATGGTGTGCCATCTGATATAGGCTCTACTTATACATTCATATTAAGCACATTTTCCCATTAGTCATGATGTAAAGAAGAATTAGAACCAATGGGAGGAACCACAAGAATGAAGCAATAAACAAAACAACAAAGGAAAAGGAGAGCAAATAGTATGCTTTGATCTGCTTTCAGACTCCACAGTTTTTTTCTCCAGATATGGATAGCAATTTCCATCATGAGTCTTTTGGAATTGTCTTAGATTCTTGCATTGCTGTGAAGAGCCAAGTCTATCAAAGTCAGTCATCCCACAATGTGTCTGTTACTGTGTACAATGTTCTCCTGGCTCTGCTCATTTCATTCCACATCAGTTCATGTAAGTCTTTCCAGGTTTTTTTTAAGTCTGCCTGCTCATCATTTCTTATAGCACAATAGTATTCCATTACATTCACATACCACAACTTGTTCAGTCATTCCCCAATTGATGGGCATGCCCTCAATTTCCATTTCTTGGCCACCACAAAAAGAACTGCTATAAATATTTTTGTACATGTGCATCCTGTTCCCATTTTTATTATCTCTTTGGGATACAGCCCTAGAAGTACTATTGCTGGGTCAAAGGGTAGGCACATCTTAGCCCTTTGGGCATAGCTCCAAATTGCTCTCCAAAATGGTTGGATAAATTCAAAACTCCACCAACAACGCATTAATGTTCCAATATTCCCACATCTTCTCCAACATTTATCACTTCCCTGTTTTGCTATGTTAGCCAACCTGATAGGTGTGATGTAGTTGTTTTGATTTGCAATTCTCTAATCAATAGTGATTTAGAACATTTTTTCATATGACTATAGATGGCTTTAATTTCTTCATCTGAGAACTGCCTGTTCATATCCTTTGACCATTTCTCAATTGGGGAATGACTTATATTCTTATAAATTTGACTTAGTTCTCTATATATTTTAGAAATGAGGCCCTTATCAGAGATACTGGTTGTACAAATTCTTTCCCAGTTTTCTGCTTCCCTCCTAATCTTGGCTGCATTGACTTTGTGCAAAAACTTTTCAATTTAATGTAATCAAAATGATCCATTTTGCATTTCATAATATCCTCTATGTTTTGTTTGGTCAAAAATTCTTCTGTTCTCCATAAATCTGACAGTTAAACTATTCTTTGCTCTCCCAGTTTGCTTATAGTATTAGCTTTTATATCTGAATCATGTACCCATTTTGACTTTATTTTGGCATATAGTATAAGATGTTGGTTTATGCCTAGTTTCTGCATATTCTTTTCTAGTTGTTCCAGCAGTTTTTGTCAAATAATGAGCTCTTATCTCAGAAGCTGGGGTCTTTGGGTTTATCAAACAGTAGATTACTATAGTCATTGACTGCTGTGTCTTGTGTACCTAGCCTATTCCACTGATCTACCACTCCATGTCTTAGCCAGTATCAAATAGTTTTGATGATTGATGCTTTATAATACAATTTAAGATCTGGTATGACTAGGCCACCTTCCCTACCATTTCTTTTCATTAGTTCCCTTGACAGCCCAGACCTTGTCTTCTTCCAGATAAATCCTGTTATTATTTTTTTCTAGCTCTATAAAATAATTTTTGGTAGTTTGATTGGTATGGCACTGAGTAAGTAAATTAATTTAGGTAGAATTGTCATTTTTATTATATTAGCTCAGCTTACCCATGAGCAACTGTTGTTTTTCCAGTTATTTAGATCTGACTTTATTTGTGTGAAAAGTGTTTTATAATTGTGTTCATATAGTTCCTGCATTTGTTTCAGCAGGTAGACTCCTAAATATTTTATAATGTCGACACTAACTTTAAATGGAATTTCTCTTTCTACCTTTTGCTGTTGGGTTTTATTAGTGATATATAGAAATGCCAGTGATTTATATGGGTTTATTTTATATCCTGCTACTTTGCTAAAATTATTATTTCAAATAGTTTTTTTAATTGATTCTCTAGGATTCTCTAAATATATCATCATATCATCTGCAAAGAGTGATAGCTTTGTTTCTTCTTTGCCTATTCTAATACCTTCAATTTCTCTTTCTTCTCTTATTGCTAAAACTAATGTTTCTAGTACCACATTGAACAATAGTGGTGATAATGGACATCCTTGTTTCATTGAATGTCCTATTTCACTGAATGTTCATCTCCTCCCCTGAAAGATTATGCTCAATTTCACTGTGTAGTTGATCCTTGGTTGTAATCCAAGCTCCTTTGCCTTATGGAATATCATATCCCATGCCCTATGATCTTTTAATGTAGAAGCTGCAAGGTCCTGCATCATCCTGACTGTGGTTCCATGATATTTACATTGTTTCTTTCTGGCTGCTTGCAGGATTTTTTCCTTGACCTGATACTTCTGGAATTTGGCTACAATATTCCTTGGCATTTTCAATTTGGGATCTCTTTCAGGAGGTAATCAGTGGATTCTTTCCATTTCTATTTTACCCTCTGGTTCTAGGGGCTCAGGACAGTTTTCCTTGATGATCTCCTGAAAGATGCTGTCCAAGCTCTTTTTTCCATCATGGCTTTAGGTAGACCAATAATTCTTAAGTTATCTCTCCTGGATCTATTTTCCAAGTCATTTGTTTTCCCAATGAGGGATTTTACATTTTCTTCTATTTTTTCATTCTTTTTATTTTGTTTGATTGATTCTTGATGTCTCATAGAGTTAACAGCTTCCAATTGCCCAATTCTAATTTTTAATGACTTGTTCTCTTCAGTTAGCTTTTGTACCTCCTTTTCCATTTGACCCATTTTACTTTTTAGGGAGTTGTTTTCTTCAGTGTACTTTTTTCCCATTTCGTCAACTGTATTTTTAAAGGAATTGTTTGATTTTTCTTCTACCTCCCTTATTTGACTTTTAAAATCCTTCCTGGCTTTTCAAAGAAGGTTTATTGGGCTTGAGGCCAGTTCATATTCCCCTTTGAGGTTTCAGGTGTGAGGATATTGACAATGTTATCCTCTCCTGAATTTGTGTTTTGATCTTCCCTGTCACCAAGATACTTTTTTGTGGTCATCGTTTTTCTATGTTGCTTCTTGCTCATGGTGTTTGCCTTTTTTTCTGGCTTTAAAGTTTATCTCTGCTTCGGGGGCACAAGGGGGCAGTGTCCCAGGCTTCTTGTGCTGGGGGTAAGGGACCTGATTACTGGATTGTTGAGGTGGGGCTTGCCACTGGCTTGCTGGGACTCTTCACTTCCTATACTGGTCACCTTCAGCCACAGCAAGAGGGACCTTTCCTGTTAATCCCCCTAGCCTCATGAACTAAAATACTGTTGTATCTAGTCTTTCTTTTGACTCTATTATTTTGGGATTTTTCTTGGGTCAATATGCTCTGGGT
The DNA here is from genome assembly GCF_900497805.2 of Vombatus ursinus. Classification (NCBI taxonomy): domain Eukaryota; kingdom Metazoa; phylum Chordata; class Mammalia; order Diprotodontia; family Vombatidae; genus Vombatus; species Vombatus ursinus. The sequence continues at coordinate 3,195,310 of NW_020954681.1, forward strand.
TTTTCAAGGTCATTAAGAGAAGGTAAGAGCAACTTACTGCTTACTCCACCATCATGGCTCCTGGAAGTCTAAATAGGTGACTCTCAAACACTCAGTCTGTGGTCTCATAGCTACAGGAGCAGTGCTGCTGTCACTACTGCTACTGATTCAGTCATTCCCAAGGCCTGTTCCTGGTTTGCCAGTACAAGGGCTGTATTGGCATGCCCTGCAGCCCTGTGCTGGACTGCACTTCTTTCTCACTCAGTTCTAACAGACCCCTCCCACTAACTTTCCAAGTTGTCTCTGGCATCTGTGGGCTGAGAAGACTAGAACCCTTCACTGCTCCTGGTGATTCAGTCCCCTGAAGCCTGCTCTGGCTTTGCTTAGGTCAGGTCTGAGCTGCACCCTGTATGCTGAACGCTCCTCTCTCAGGCTGGTGCAAACTGACCTTTCCTCGCAACCTTCCAGGTTGTCTTGGGCTGGAAATCTGCCTTACTGTCTCTTTGTGGATTCTGCCACTCTAGAATTTTTTCAGAGTCACTTTCTAGAGGTATTTGAAGAGATTTGGGGGGAAGCTCAGGCAAGTCCCTGCTTTCAGTCTGCCATCTTGGCTCCACTTTGAGTCCTTGACATATTTAAAAACTAACATGAGTCAGAAAGAAAAATCTTGGGTCATGCTTCAAGATGAGTTTTCAAAATAACAAAATAAATCAAAAGTATGACTTCAGAGTTGAGGCCAGATTTCATGAGAAGAGCTTTCATAAAGAAGTTTCCTAATGATACACATAGAAAATCAACTGTTCAGAGTAAGACAAATCTGAGGTCTTAGCTACATTATACCTTGAAATTAGAAGTCTGAAAAAAATTTCCTTTAAGATATCTCTGAAAAAAATGGGTCAAGGTCTGATGCTGAGTGAAGTGAGCAGAACCAAGAGAACGCTGTACACGATAACAGCTACATTGTGTGATCACTAACATTGATAAACCTAACCCTTCCCAGCAATACAAGGATCTAAGACATCTCCAAAGGCCTCGTGATGGAAAATGCTATCCACATCCAAAGAAAGAACTATGGAGTTTGAATGCAGATCGAAGCATACTATTTGCTATTTTTTTTCTTCTGTTGAGTTTTGTTTCCTCTTTCTGGTGGTTCCTCCTACTGGTTCTAATTCTTACAACATGACTAATGTGAAAATATGTTTAATAGGAATGTATATGTAGAGCCTATATCAGATTGTGCACTGTCTTGGGGAGGGAGGTGGGGAGGAAGGGGGAGAAAAATTTTAAACTCAAAAGCATATGGAAGTGATTGTTGATAAATCAAAATAAATTTAAAAAAATAAAGATGAGTTTCTTATACTCAAAAAAATGGGTTATCCAGCTATCTCTGAAAGATTTCTTGTGATGGGGAATTGAGGACATTATGAGGCAATGCATTAGAAAAAAAGGACAGTTCTAATTGTTATGAAACTTTTCTTACCCTGAGCTACCTGTGATATTCTATCCCACCTCCAGTGACTGCCTGCTTATCCCTTCTCCAACCAGCTGATACAATAATCTTGCTAAGAAACAGTTGTGACCTTGGCATTTTCCCACTTAAAACCATTCAGTGGCTCTCTCAACTATGGAGATAAAACACAAACCTTTATACAAAGCATTCCACACACCTAGAAGGCACATCCTTCTCAATTCTACCTCCTAGAATCCTCAATTCTAATGACTTAGTTCGGATGCCATCACCTTGAAGTTCTCCATGATCCTGTGGCCCTCTTTATTGTTAACACTCTTTATTGTTGTTCACTCATTTTAGTCGTGTCTGACTCTTCATGACCCCAATTAGGGTGTTCTTGACAAAGATACTGGAGCGATTTGCCATTTCCTCCTCCAGCTCATTTTCCAGATGAGGAAACTGAGGCAAACAGGGCTAAGTGACATGCCTAGGGTCACATAACTAGTAAGTACCGAAGCCAGATTTGAATTCAGGGAGATGAGTCTTCCTAACTCCAGGGGTGGCACTCTATTCTCTGCACCACCTACTCTTTTCCTTGACATGACGTCTTGTGTTTACTCAGCAATCCAGTTAGAACCAACCATCTGAAAGAGAATAAAACTTTCTGAGGTCATGGACTATCTCATTTTAGTTTCTGTATGTCCTGCCAACTAGGAGAGTTTCTTGCATACAACAGGAAATTAATAGATTTATTCAACTGAATTTTTCCTAGTTATACTATCTGGAGCAAGCAGCACAAATGAATCATTCTTCTATAAAATACACTTCAAATACCTAAAAACTGCTAAGATCCCCCTCCCTCTTTTCTTCTTCATGCTAAGGAAAAGGCAGTATCACGTAATCGTAGACTAAGACCTAGAAAGGACCTCTAAGGTCATCTCACCCAAACCACTCATTTTACAAATGAAGAATCAGATGGCTAGAGTTGTTAAGTGAAGCCTACAAGGAGCACTGGAGTCAAAGACAGAAGATGTGGGCTCAAGTCTCAATTTTGTCACTTACTTACTGTGAGATCTTATTCAGATCACTTCATGTCTTTGAATTTCCTCATCTACGAAATGGAGCTAATAACATCTGCCCCAACTACTTCCTAGGATCATTGTTAGGGTCTCATGAGATAATGTGTGCAATGCCCGTCTATCTCGTGAGCTTGAACAGAAATGCATCCTGTGGAAAGCTAAGATCAAAAAAAGAGCCTAGACATCATCTTTCAAGAAATTATCAAGGAAAACTGCCCTGATATTTTAGAACCAGAGGGCAAAATAGAAATGGAAAGAATCCACTGATCACCTCATGAAAGAGATCCCCAAAGGAAAACTCCTAGGAATATTATAGCCAAATTCCAGAGTTCCCAGGTCAAGGAGAAAATATTGCAAGCAGCCAGAAAGAAACAATTCAAGTATTGTGGAAACACAATCAGAATAACACAAGATTTAGCTGCTTCTACATTAACGGACCGCAGGGCATGGAATATGATATTCCCAGAAAGCAAAGGAGATAGGATTACAACCAAGAATCACCTACCCAGCAAAACTGAATATAATCCTTCAGGGTAAAAAATGGTCATTCAGTGAAATAGAGGACTTTTGAGCATTCTTGATGAAAAGACCAGAGTTGAATAGAAAATGTGATTTTCAAATACAAGACTCGAGTGGAACATGAAGAGGTAAACAGGAAAGAGAAAATCATAAGACACTTATGAAGGTTGAACTGTTTACATTCTTCATGGAAAGATATTTGTAACTCATGAGTCCTTTGTCAGTATTAGAGTAGTTGGAGGGAAAAATTATATGTATGTATAGATAGATAGATAGATAGATAGATAGATAGATAGATAGATAGATA
>NW_020954681.1:3198653-3328939 GCF_900497805.2 Vombatus ursinus
ATAGATAGATAGATAGATAGATAGATAGATAGATAGATAGATAGATAGATAGATAGATAGATAGAGGGCACAGGGGGAGTTGAAGATGAAGGGGTGATATCTGGAAAATAAAATTAAGGGGTGAGAGAGGATTATACTGGGAGAAGGAGAAAGGGAGAGGTAGAATGGGATCAATTATCTCAAATAAAATAGGCAAGAAAAGGCCTTTACAGTGGAGGGGAAACAGGGGAAGGTGAAAAGGAATGAGTGAATCTTATTCTCATCAGATTTGGCTTAAGGAGAGAATATATACACACTCAATTGGGTATGGAAATCTATCTTACCCTACAGGAAAATAGGGGTGGAAGGGGACAAGAGATCAGGAGTATGATAGAGGGGAGGGCAAATTGGGGGGGGTAATCAGAAGCAAACATTTCTAAGGAGGGACAGGGTCAAAAGAGAGAATAGAATAAATGGGTGGCGGGATAGGATGAAGGGAAATATTCTTAGTTTTTCACAACATGACTACTATGGAAATGTTTTACATGACTACACATGTAAAACCCGTATCGAGTTGCTTGCTTTCTCAATAAGGGTGGGTGTGGAGGGAGGAAGGGAGAAAATGTGGAACCCAAAGTTTTAAAAACAAAAGTTCAAAAACTGTTTTTACATGCAACTGGGAAATAAGATATACAGGAAATGGGGTATAGAACTCTATCCTGCCCTACAGGAAAATTGAAGGGGAAGGGGATAAGAGAAGGGGGGGAGAGATAGAAGGGAGGGCAGATTAGGAGAAGGGGTATTCAGAATGCATGCCATCTTGGGGTGGGGAGAGGGACGAGATGGGGAGAAAATTTGGAACTCAAAATCTTGTGGAAATGAATGTTGAAAACTAAAAATAAATAAATTAATCTAAAAAAAAAAGAAAAGAAATGCGTCCTGTGTATCTCCCCAGGAAAGAGTTTCCTCTTTAACTTTAATGTTTGCTCATGAAGAAGATGGATACTACCTCATATCCTTCAGAATGTCTATGATGATAGAAAAGAAATATGATGAATACTAGAGGACACATGGGAAAACAGATACAGTAATGCACTGTTAGAAGAGCTATGAACTAGTCCAAACATTCTGGAGAAGCATTTGGAACTACCCCCAAAAGTCTAAAAAACTGAACATACCCTTTTACCCAGCAAGATCACTACAATATCACTAGGCCTATACTTCAAAGAGATCAAAGGAAAAGGAAAAGGACCTATATGTACAAAAATATATATAGCAGCTTTTTTATGGTGGCAAAGAATTGAAAACTGAGAGAATGGCCATCAATTTGTGAATAGCTAAACAAGTAATGGGAAATGAATGTGATGGGATGCTATAGCGCTGTAAGAAATGACAAAAAGGATGATTTTCAGAAAAAAAAACCTGGAAAATTCATACTAACTGATATAACTGGAGTAATCAGGACCAGGAGAACAATCTACAGTGACATCAATATTGTAAAGATAATCAACTGTGAAAGACTTAGTGACTCTGATCCATGCAATAATCCACCACAACTCCAAAGGACTCATTCTGTAAAATGTTATTTACCTCCAGATAGAAAACTGATGTTCTCTGAGCACAAACTGAAGCATATTTATTTTCCTTTCTTTATTTTTCTTGCTTTTCAATGGAACATGTATAATAGGGAAATGCGTTTTGCATGACTTCATATGTATAACAGTTATCATATTGTTTGCCTTCTCAATGGGTGAGAATGTGGTTGGAAGGACGGGGAGATGTTTAAATTAAAAAATTAAAATAAAAATTTTTTTAAAAATTAAAAAAAATAAGAAACACGGTTGTTCTGCCCAAAGCCATTGGTTTTTTTTCCTCTTAGTTTTGTGTACTACACAAATTTCACAAGTATTCCATTTATCCTTCATCCAAGTCATCCATAAAAATGCTTAAAGAGAGCACATGAGAAGATATCACAGAACCCTGGGACAATTCCGGAGACCTTCTACCAGGTTTAAGTTATTTATCATTGCTCTTTAAACCAGATCATTTAGCCTCTTCCGAATACATTGTACTGTATTGTTTGGGCCATACCTCATCATCTTGTCCTCAAGAACTGAATGAGAAATTTTATTACCATCATCAGTGAAATCCAGGTAAGATTTATCTATTGTATTTGCCAAATCTTCTTGCTTAGAAAGCTTGTCAAAAAGATTGTCATTAACTTTTCTTGATGAATTCATACTCGCTCTTAGTAAATACTGTTTCCTTTTCCAAATGATCATGAGTTACACAGTTTATATATATATATATACATATATATATACACACATATATATTTATATATGTGCATATATATGTGTATGGATATGTATATATGTATGTGTGCGTATATACACACACATATACATACACACATATATTCAAGAATTTTGCCAAGAATAACATTTTTCTAGATTCCCCTTTTCTCCAATTAAAAAAAAAAAGACATCCGCATGAGAACAGAAAAGACCAATAAAGACCTACCATATCTACTCTCAAAATGTGTCTACGTGCACTTTTAAATTTATTAATGATAATAATAGCTCTCACTTTTATAATGCTTTAAGGTTTACAAAGTACTTTTCTCACAACAACACTGTGAGGTAGCTAGGAGGAGTAAAATTAGTCCCATTTTATCCATGTTGAAACTGAGGCTTGAGGAGGAAAAATGATTTGCCTTGTTCATACTAACAGTAAGTGCCAAAGTACAAGCAGCAGAGAATCAATTCATACTTTGTTGCATCTCAGGTTTAGAGGCTTCACTGTGTGAACAATCATCTGCAAACAAAAAGTCATGCACCAACACTCCCTCCACTTTGGTCTTGGCTTGTAGCCTTTTCAAGTTGAAGAATTTACCATCAGTGTGGTAGCTGACCTCAATGCCATGTTTGTCCTCATTGAAGACATTTGACAACATGACTTAAAACATCATGCCAGAAAGCATGGGAGCAAACACACACCCTTGTTTTACTCCATTGGTGACTAGGAAAGCATGAGAGCATTGTCCATTATCCAGAAACCAGGCAAGCACGCCATTGTGAAACTGACGTATAATACTGATAAACTTTTCCAGGCAACCAAGTTTTGGTGTAATTTTTCACAAGCCCTCCTGACTGACAGTATCAAAGGCTTTGGTCAGATCCACAAATGTTGTGTACAGACCTCTGTTCTGCTCCTGGCATTTCTCCTACTAGAAATTAAATTTTGAGTAATAATAATAATAATAATAATAATTCATTTGTGTAATTCATTATGGTTACAACATCTTTTATATAATGTTGTTTGATTCTCATAACAACCCTGTGAGGTTGGTTATGTAAATATGACTATTCCTATTTTTTTCACTGGTGAAAAATAAGTCCCTGAGGGGCAAAGGAGCTGGCTTTAGATCCCACAGGTGGTTAAGTGGAAGAGTTACACTTCAACCTTAAACTTTCTGATATTAATTGGAGAGATTTCTGTACTATACTGTGGAGGAATTCGATTTTAGACTGAGGTGTCTGTCTCTGCTTGAGATAAGAGGCTGAGGAAGAACATTCATGTTCTACTGACTCAAGAATAGATATGGAAGAAAACATTGGCAGAAACACTAAAGGGCTAATTAAAATCAAACAAAAACAAGGAAAACACAATTTTACCTTAAGGTACAGTGGAAAGACCGACCGTGGTAATTAGTCAACTTGTGCTTAAGTTTTGTCTGGGTACTTGCAAACTGTGTGTATCTAAGCAAATCACTATGCCTCTCTGAGTAGTAGTTATCTCACTGGCAAAATTGGGGATTCAATTCCTTTTGGGCAGAGTGGGCTAGAAGGATCTTATGCTTAAAGGATCTTACTGGCATTAATTACCCAAGGATCTTGGGTAGTTAGTTGTACATTGCTTTTAAATGAAACCAAGATCATCTCCGAAAGAAAGGTCCAACTTTTAACAAAATTCTCCCAGTGATGCTGGATCTCTTCAAACTATGGAATAGCATTCTCTTTTAATTAGATCTATTTTTGCATTTGCTTTGTCTGAGATCATGATAGAGTATCAGTCTCCAAAGAATTAAAGTTAAGGAAGAACTAAAGGACGGTGGAGGGGTACAAGATGAGAATAAGCTGGCAGCAATATATTATCAATAAGGCTGCAACATAGGAGGAGAAGCTATAAAAAGCATATGATCAGAGAGATGTATTAGCACAAAAAAGGGGAGTCATTTATGTAGTGAGTAAGAAATTGCCAAAGGATAGTTCATGGACTCCTTGAATGTCAAGAGTTCTAGGGAAAACTTTTAGTACACACAATGGATGCCCTCCAGAGGATTTATGGGAGGACACGGGCAGGAGTGATTTAGAATGAGAGGCTGTGGATAGGTTCCTTATTAAAGAAGAATTCAAACTTTTAAAAGACAATTAAGACAAATAGTATAAGATTATTCTCAAAGATTGAGAGAGAACTTTATGAAACAAATCTAATCCTAATATCTAAATCAGAGAAGGATATAGCAAAGAAGAAGTATAAATTAATATCCTTAATGAATATTGATTCAAATATTTAAAATCAAAACCCGTCAAATACACACTACAGTAAGTCATCCAAGAAATCACTTACTATGATCAAGTTGGATTTATACCAAAGAAGCCAGGATGGTTCAACATTAGGAAAAAATAGAATTAAATATATTTTAAAAAGAAAATTTCTAAACCTACATGACTATTTTAATAGATGCAGAAAAAGTCTGTGACAAACTAAAATACTCCTTTATGCTAAAAAAAAATGTCCAATGGATAGGCATGCAGGGATCTTTTTTTAATATCATAAAAAGTATATATCTAAAAACAAAAGCAAGAACTGTATACAGTGAGGATATACTAGAAGCCTTTCCAATATAAATAAGAGTAAAGCTAAAATTCCCACATTCCCCAATATTATTTAATCTATTTCTAGAAATGCTAACAATAGCAATAAGATAAGGGAAAGAAATTAAAGCCTCAGAGATAGTCAAAGAGGAGATAAAACTATGCCTTTTTTGCTAACAACATGAAGGTTTTCTTTGAACATCCTAGGAAATCAGCAGTAACACTAATTGAGACACTTAACTTCCGCAAAGTTGTAACTACAAAACAAATTCACAAAAACCCATATGCATTTATGTATAATAATAACAAAATATCAAGAGGCAATAACATAAAGGGAAATCCCACCCAAAATAATTATGAAATACACAAATTTAGAGCTGAACCTAGTAGAGTAAACAAAATACCCATACATATATATTCAATTATAAAATGCTCTTTAAGGAAAATAAAAGGAACAACTTAAATAAGTGGAGGAATGGTCAGCCCTCATGTCTAGGATGTGCCAATGTAATAAAAATGAAAATGCCAACAAAGTTAATTTACAGTTTTAATGATACACCATTCAAACTATCAAAAGGATATTTTTAAAGAAACTTATTAAAATAATAAAATTAATTTAGAGAAAGCAACGATTATCAAGGAAAATAATGAAAAGAAGTAGGAATGAAGAAGAAACAGCACTTTCAGATTTCAAACTATATTATAAAACAGCAGTCATCAAAACCGTTTGGAACTGGTTTTGTCGATGGAACAAACTAGACAAAGAAGACTAATCATTCTACAAACCTCAAAACGTGAATTACTTTAGAAAAAATTACTCGATAAAACCTGCTGGGAATATTGGAAAGGAGTCTGGCAGAAATTAGGTTTATACCAATGTTCTGTGCCATATTCCACAATAAATTCGAAATGGATACATGACCTTAATGATAAAGATCATACCATTAAAAAATTCAAAGAGAAGCAGATCATCTATCTTTCAGAGCTATGGGAAGAGATGTATTGCTAATCAACCAAGATATTGAAGCAATTACAAAAGATAAAATGGATAATTTTGATTACATGAAATTTAAAAGCAAGTGCATAACCAAAATCAGTGTATCTAGGATAAGAAGGGAAGTAGCTGAATGTGGAAAATGTGGAAAAAATTATCAGACTTTTAACTGAGGGAGAGGAGGGAGAAACAGAGAGTGACAGAGAGAATATGCAAATAATAACTAACTGGAGTTATCTACAATGAAATTGGCAAAGTTGACCAAAGATGAGTCCGTCCAGGAACTGTGAGAAAATGACAGTGCTATAGGATGGAAAAGATCCCAAATTTCCCAAAAAAACACCATCAGGATTAGAAATTCACCACTCCAGCAAGAGATGGAAAGAGTCATGGCTAGACTCCCCCACCCAACCCAGGAATCCACATATCTACCTCTGGAGTCCTGGAGAGATCTCCCCTGCCTGAAATCAGCTTCATCCAAGCCCTGCCTAGCCAGTCACTTGCCCAGACCTGTCTGTGGCTACAGTAAAACAATTCTGGGTAATTCTGGGCAGGCCTACCATAGCACTTCCTACATGAGCCCAAGGGTACTCAATGCTAGCCTAAGCATTCCTCAAACCACTGAATTCAGGCACTCATCTTAAGAAAGGTCAGTCTTGTGGCATGTAGGGTGCATTCAGCATAATAATCTAAACATAAGCCAAGTCTGAGACCATCTCACTCCCAAAAATGTTGGTGCCTAGTCCTAGATGGACTAAGAGAGTTGGGCATTATAGACAGGGTCCAGGAAGTACAAAGTAGCCTGAGTCCAGCTGTGGGAGAAAGACCATAGGAAAAAAAAATCCAGGGGCAGCTAGGTGGCTCAGTGGATAGAGCACCAGCCCTGAAGTCAGGAGGACCTGAGTTCAGATCTGACCTCAGACCAAACACTTGACACTTACTAGCTGTGTGACCCTGGGCAAGTCACTTAACCCCAATTGCCTAAAAAAAAAAAAAAAAAAGAAAGGAAAAAAAACATCCATCCTAAACTGTCCCTGATGTCTGTGAGGAGTACCCAGCATAGGAGCAGCCTGTAAGCCAGACAAAAAGAGAAAATGAATTCAGGCAAAGCCTATAGGAGGGAAAGGTCCCAGAATTCTCTGACAAGAGGAATCCTCCACAGAAGAAAGGAAGGAAAAGAAGAAAACAAGCATTTATTAACCCTTTATTATGTGCCAGGCACTGTGCTAAGTACTAGGAATACCAAAAATGAAGTATCTGCCCTCAAGTAGCTTACATTTTAATGGGGCAAAACACATGAAAGGGAGCTAACCTATAAAAGGGGAAGAGAATGAAGGTACCCTTGTTGGGGCATGTGTTTGGGTTTTTTTTGTTTTTTTTTTTTTTTTTGGTTAGGCAATGGGCTTAAGTGACTTGCCCAAGGTCACACAGCTAGTGAGTGTTGTGTATCTGAGGCCGGATTTGAACTCATGTGCTCCTGAATCCAGGGCCGGTGCTCTATCCACCGCGCCACCTAGCTGCCCTTGGGGCATGTGTTTGAAGTCCAGAAATTCAGCAACAGACCTGAAAGGGGAGAGAAGAGCACAGCACTAGAGGAGGCCCCAAACCTACCTAGATTGACCCGCTATACTCAGGAGTATGCAGGCCCCACCCCTACCATTCAGGCTTGATGCTAGACCCAAGTATATTTTCCTCACTCCCCCTCCCCACATTCCTTGCCATCAGAAAACTAAGGAAAATTCTGAATACAATGAGAAAATTAAGACAAATCTAGGAGATAAGACCCAAAGAGAAAAATTACTTTCCAAGTAAAGTCTTGGGGAAAGAAATATCCTGACCAAAGGGACTGCAGGAGTACCTGGAGGAAATGAAACAAGAGATACAGAATGGAAAAGTCAAGGATGAAAAAAATGGCAGGTAAAATTGACACCTTAGAACAGACAGCGAAAAACTTAATTCCAAAACTAAAAAAACCCTCATAATTAGAATGAGCCAAACAGAATGTAATAATTCAGTAAAATAATAAGAAATATTAAAACTAAAACAGAAAACTGAAAAAAAATAGGAAATCTAACAAATATAATATCTAAAACAACTTCCCAGGAAAACAGGGCAAGGAAAGATGATCTAAGAATGATTTTGTTACCAAAAAACCATGATCTGAAAAAACCTTGTGTAACATATTTCAAGAAATTCTAAATGAAATCTGCCCAGAACTCAGGACCAGAAAACAAAGTGAAAACAGAAATAATTCACCTGTCAGCTCTGGAAGAAACCTGAAAATTAAAACTCTCAGGAACATCATAGTCAAAATCTAAAGTTTCAACTTCAAAGAAAAAATACTACATGAAGCTGAAAAGGAATTCAATAAGGCCCCAATAAGATCACACAAGATTTAGAACTTATCAGTATAAGAGAGAGAGAAGAGCTTAGAATATGATATTCCAAAAGACAAAAATGTAGCTATTTATAATAAAGGACAACCTATTTGGCAAAAATAAGTATAATCCTATAGAAAAAAATATGGATTTTTAATGGAATGGAGAATTTCCAAGCATTTCTCATGAAAAGGATAGACCTGAGTGGATACTGTGAAATGAAAATACAGGTCCATCATGTCACATGAAAAGTCCACATATTTGTTTGGTAAGAAATTATGTTGGGAAGGACTGTTAGGTAAAATAAAAAGAGATAAGCAGGGATCTTATATCACGCTTAAAGATACCACAGGTAACAAATCAAGAGTAATACTAAACATAGATGCATCTAATAGCATAGCATCTAAATAATAAAAAGAAAAAAAAAACAAATGAACCAGAGGAAGAAATAGATATTGAAATAATAATACTGAGGAAGTAAAATATGTGCCTTTTAGACCCAGAAAAATCTAACAGAAAGATAAACAAGAAAGAATGCAAGGAACTTAATAGAAGTTGGGAATAATTAGAGATAATAGATGTCTAGTGATTACCAAATGGAAATAAAAAGGAATTTATCACCTTCACAAAAATTTACCACATAGTAGAATCATAAAGACCTCACCAAAATGTAGAAAAGAGAAAATACTAAACATCACTCATTGATCATAATGTGATATAATATCTATTCAGCAAACGGCTTTTAAAGAAAAAATAATTGGAAGATAAATACCATGAGTCTAAAGAACTGGTTTTCAAAAGACAAATTAAAAAATAGAAAATTTCATTAAGTAAAATAACAATAAAGAGAAAACATGAAAATTTATGAGATGGAGACAAAACAAAGTCTGAGAAAATTTTATAATGAAAAATGCTTTAATCAATAAGAAAAATATTTCTAAATGAGTAAATCAGGTATACAATTTTAAAAACTTGAACAAGAACAAAAAAATCCTCAGCTAAATACAAAGTAGAAATTATAAAATTAAAACAGAGATTAATAAAATTGAAAGAAAAAACCTATTGAATTAATAAAACAGAAACTTCCTTTTTAGGGAAAAAATAGACAACAATTTGCCATAATGACAATAACAATAACGATAAAAATAAGAATGGCTTTTGTACAGTTTATATAATATTTTAAGGTTTATAAAGCCCTTTACAAATTTTATCTCATTTTTATTACAGTAATGCTGGGAAGTAGGTGCAATTATTATCCCCATTTTACAGATGAGAAAACTTAGATAGACATTCAGTGACTTGCTCAGGGTCACACAGTTGCTAAGTGTCTGAAGGTAGATTTGAACTCAAATCTTCTTGACTTCACTTTCTGCACTCTATCTACTGTACCACTTAGTCAACTAAATTTAGAAAGAGAAAGAAAAATCAAAGTATTCACAGCAAAAATGATAAAAGAGAACTCAAAACCATTAAAGATGAAATAAAGGAAATGATCATGAACTATTTTATTCAAATATGTGCTAATATCACTTATAACTTAAAGGATAGAGACGAAAATCTTAAAAATATATCAAATACTCAGAACAACAAAGACACTATTTCAATAACCTAATATAAGAAAAAGAAATTAAATAAATCATAAATTAAGTCCCTATTTTTAAAATTCCAAAAACAGATTTACATACTAATTAAATATTCAAAAAACAATTAAACCTAACACCACATAAATTATTTTTGATAAGAAAAGAAGGTATGCTTCCAAAATCTGCCAATGATACATATATGTCTTGTCACTTAAATCAAGGAGATTCAAAGTAGGAAAGAAAACTACAAACATTTCTAATGAACGTTCATTTAAAAAAAATATTAGCAAGTAGGCTAAAACATACTAGAAAGATTATATATTATGATCTGATTGGATTTATGTCAAAATGCAGAGTTGCTTCAACATAAAGAGACTATAAATATAATATTCTATGTTGATATTATAAATAATAAAAACATATATTTATATCAAGAGATGCTATAAACGCTTTTGTCAAATTCTAGCAACTATTCCTATTAAAATGTTTATAAATCACAGGAATAATTTGACCTTTATAGGTTAAATAGTATTTATCTAAATCCAAGAGAAAACATAGACAACAGAGAAAAATCAGAGCCCTTTCCTGTGAGATTAGGGTTAAAGCAAGATGATCCATTATCATCACTACAGTATAATATTTTCCTTGAAAAGTTAGCTATAGGAATGACAAGAAAAAGAAATTGAGGGAATAAGCATAGACACAGAAGAAACAAAACTATTGGTTTTTTGCAGATGACATGATAGGGTTACTTAGAGAACTTAAAAGAACCAACTAAAATTAATTAAAATAACAAATAATTTCAGCAATTTGCAAAATATAAGATAGATTCATGCAACTCATTAGCATTTTTATATGTAACCAACAAAACCCAACAGGAAGAGCTAGAAAAAAGGAATTCCATTTAAAATAACTACAAGAGCTATAAAATTTTAAGGAATGTATCTACCATGTTTTAACCCAGGATTCTATTAATATAACTATAAAATAGTTTCTGCCCTTGCTGTTATTCATTCTTTGCTTTCAAAATGTAACAATGACATCATGAGATATGTTGCCTCACTAGTGAATTGAATTTAAGCAAGGCAGAGTTGCACAAAGTCTGAGGCAGAGTTACACAAAGTCACCTCTCTTCCAGAAACATCAAAATCCAGTGGCAAGACAAAATTCAAGATTACAGGCCACGGCTTGGGATGTAGTGGATGGCCTTGGTGTTTTTGATCTGACCAAGCCCTAAGCGCTGTGGAGCACACAGTGCCTCCTTGAGCTGCTCTCCCCGTTGCCATTGGAACAAACTGTTCTCATCTGCTCATTCCACCAGGGGAAGTTTTCACATGCTTAGGGAGTGGATAGAGTCCTGGACCTAGGGCCAGTTAAACCTGAGTTCATATCTGGCAGTGGCCAGACCCTGATAAAACCATTTTGGCAGATAGGCTAAACCAGACTGAAGATAGCCAACAAGCCTCAAACTTGTTGGTGAGTTAGAGGGATGTTTACGCCAAGCATGTGAAGGCTCTTTGCCATAAAGTAGATCTAGATAACTGGATAAAAACTAATTGCCCATGGTTAGGTTGGGCCAATATAATAAAAATAATAATACTGTCTAAATTAATTTACTTATTCAGTGCTGTACCAAAGTTCCTCCCACAATTTTTAGTTTAGACTTAGGAAAATAATGATAAAAGTTCAGGAATCTCAAAAGTAAGAATGAAAAAAGTGGAAAGGATCTATTAGCACCATGTTTCAAACTATTCTGTAAAGCAGTATTTGTTAAGATGATTTAGTACTGGTTAAAAGAAAGAAGTCAATCAGTGGAACAGATTAGGTACAGAACATACAGAAGAAAATAAATACAAATACAGTAGCACAGTATTTCACAAACCCAAAGACACCAGTTGTCAAGGGAAGAATTCAGTATTTGACAAAAACTTTTGGAAAAACTGTATATCATTTCAATAGTAATTAGGTTTGATCAGCACCTCATACCATATACCAAGATAAGTTCATGGCTACATTTAAAAGGTCTTATTATATATAAATTACAGGATCAAATAAGATATTGCCTTTTGGGTCTATAAGGTAAAAATTCTTTGATAAACAAGTAAAAGAGGAGATCACACAAGAAAAATAGACAATTTTGATTATATTAAATTTAAAAGTTTTTACACAAACAGGTCTAATATAGTAAAAATTGAAGGGAAACAGGTAACTGGGAAAACAACTTTTTTTTTTTTTTTTTTTTTTTTGGCTTTTTGGTGAGGCAATCAGAGTTAAGTGACTTGCCCAGGGTCACATAGCTTAGTAAGTGTCAAGTGTCTGAGGCTGGATTTGAACTCAGGTCCTCCTGACTCCAAGGCCAAAGCTCTATCCACTGTACCACCTAGCTGCACCTGGGAAAACAATCTTTGTTGCAATTTTCTCCGGCTAAAGTCTTAAATCCAAGTTGTATACTGAAGTTATTCAAATTTTAAAATTAATAGTCAATGAATACTAAAAGGATATTTCCAAAGAAATCCAAACTATCAACAATCATAAAAATTCTCCAAATCACATATGTGATAAGACTGGAGTCACCATTCCCCCCATTTCCCTACAACAGCAATTTATTTCCCATAAGTAGCAATAAAGATATCCTGGGACCTGAGTGGCCCCTCCATCCCTCTATAAAGTTTCCTGATCACCTAAAGGCATAAAAAATGTCCTCCAACTTGAATTTCAGGACCGTTCAACTGGATGGATAGCTAAGGCCACATAAATAACCATACCCTACCCTGGTTGGCAGATGAATTGCCATATGGAGAGGGGGTGGGGAGACCTGTCTATAGAAGCTAAGTGCTTCTGTATTCTTTTTACATATCTTTGCTGTGTTAGGGCAAAATATACCTACTTTTGTTAACTGTTTGATGACTCATAATTGCCTTATTTCACCCAACCTGAACTAACAGGGTTCTGGTATTAGGCCCGCTTCTAAAATATGGCCTAGTTAGTAATTGGGATAAGATGACTGACATTATGGTTGGGGAAGTGGGAGGGAACTGCCCAGATACTACATGGAACTCAGTCACAATGATCCTTCTTATCATGTATGTGGAGTCTTCACTATGGGGCAGGGAACTGGTTCCTGCTCATGCAGTGATTAATTCAGTCGAAGAGGCTTCTTGGGAGGGTAAAGAAAGCACCAAGCCCAGCATTCCCTGAATAACCCTTTTGCAGAAGGTAGACTGTCAGTATAAGGCTGAAAGTGGATATATTGCACAGACAGGAAGTTGTCATTAGAACATTATATAATGGCAGAGAATGAATGAGGAAACTATCACAAGCAAAAAGTGGATGGGTACAACATATCTTTTGGGTAGGAAAGGTAGGCAGAAAACACTAGACAAGCAGAAATTGTTCGGGTAAAATAGATCACACAGGCAGGAAGTGAGTGAAGAGATAATGTTGCACCATCAGGAAATAAGTGAGCAAAATACAGCACACAGTGGGGAAGTAGGTAAGTTAAATATAACTCATGGTCATGAGAGATGTTGGCCAGAATAGAACATGTGAGGAGCAAGTGAGTGGGCAAAATATGCAACCCCAGAAAAGCCAATATATCCCACTAGTAGGAGACGTGCATGCAATAGGAAATAATGCACCAAAAAGACATAGTTGAGCAAAGTACATAACACAGGCAGGAAATAAGTGTGCAAAAAATATTTCATGAGGAGGAAACAAATGAGCAAAAATTATTACACAGGCAGGAATTGGGCAGGCCAGATACATAAGGGTGGGTTAGACATCATGTAAGAGCAAGATGACGGGAGGGAGGGTAGGGAGAATACATTACATGGCAAAAAGTGAATGGGGGCGTTATTACATGACATAGGAAGGAAGCTGGTGGACAAAATTACTGCCTGGGAAGCAAGTGAGCAAGCAGAGTATATTGCATGAGAAAGAAGTGGAGTGATAGAAAACTGGGTATAAGCAGCCAGTGAGTAGGTAGAAAAGCATGCCCTGGAAGGACATGGATAAACACAACACATCTCATGGACATGCACCCCTTAGCTAGGGTGGTTTGTTAGAGAATTCTGCACTGGCAGGAAATATATGAGTAAAATGTATCTCCCACAAAGGAATTAGGTAGGGAGAAAATAATATATTTGTAGAAAGTAAGAGGTAAAAATATATCACATAAACAGGAGGTAGGTAGGTGGAGTGGATTTGCTGGGTAGGAAGGGTGGGTAACATGGCAAAGATGTGGGCAGGTAGAAAACTGCATGTGAAGAATGTGGATGAGCAGAATAAATCACACGGGCAAAAAGTAGGTATACAGAATATAGCTCTCAGGTAGATAATCCTACATGGGCGTAAATTGTGTGAGAATACCATATTGTGAGCTGAATGAAAAGCCCAAGAGAATTTCTGGGAAATTAATAATCTATTTATTAATTAGGCTAGCAAATAATCAATGAATTGATGGTCAATGGCTTCTCTCAGTAACCAGAGGTGAACCTTGGAGATCATCAAATACTTCAATACCTTTGGAAAAGTGGATACCCTTGACAGGTGGAGATCAACCCTGATTGGTGAACAATCAATGAGGGCAGACTTTCAAATAGGAGGTGGACTGAAAACCTTCAGCTCCTCCTGCTAAGAATGTGGCTTCATCATGAGAGTCAGCTGCCTCCAGCTGTCTAGACAAAAGAATCCATCTCTACCAGACCACTTAAGTTGAACAATGTGGAGTTTCCAGGGCCTGAACTTAATGCTTTTTAGGGCCAGAATTCACCTAGATTAAATTCTCTTTACACTTTAATCAGAAATAAACTCTTCCAGTTGGGTGGGGTCCTGCCCAAGATTGAGGAGAATGTTCCTAGAGGATTAGGCCAATCTCATCATTGGCCCCGTCCTTCAGGGACTACAAGGACTAGTCCCTGAATGAGGAAGTAGGAAAAAAAAAACTTAATCCTAATTTAATAATTGGTTATTAATAGAAAAATAACAATTTCTCTCAATTGCAAGGGTAGGACATAGAAAGGTAGAAAATCATGGACTGGCATGAAGTGGGTAAGCAAAATACATCTTGTAGGCAGGGAGTGGATATACCACATATGGGCTGAAAGGAGGATGGAATATCACGCAGGGGTAGGGAAGAGGTGGGTGGAAAATATTTCAAGGGTAAAAAGTTTGTGGGTAGAAAACGGGGCACAGGCAGGTACAGGTGGGTAAATATATGCATGAGAAGGAAGTGAGTTAGCAAAATACATCACAATGGCAGTGGGTGAGCAAAATATATTACACAGGCAAAAGGTAAGTGGGTGGCATAAATTTCTCAGGTCAGAAGAGTGAGTAGACTATCCTGCACTGGAAGGAATTGTCTGGTAATAATGTATCACATAGGAAAGAGGTGTGTAGGCTGAAAATAGTGGCCTTACAGGAAGTAGATGAACAAAATATATTGTGTGGGCAACAAGTAGACGGATAGAATATCATGCACAGACAAAAATGGGTGGGAGGAATATATCACATAGAAAAGAGTTGTATGGGTGGAAAATCGAGCATGGGCAAATAGGTACATGGCGAACAAAATATTACACGTGGGCAAGAAGTGGTTAGGTAGAGTATTTGGCCTAGACAAGACAGAGGGTAGGTAGAAAATGTAAACTGGCCACAAGACGATGAGCAAAATATATCACATGAGCAGGAAGTGGAGGGGAAAGAAATATTGCACTCTGTTAAGGAACTAAATGAGTAGAAAATTACATACCGGCGAGTTGATGTATGGAATATATCATAGGGACAGGAAGTAGGTGAATAAAATATCATGCATGAGGAGGAAGCCAGGCGACAAAGTATCACACACATTTAGGAAGTGAGTGGGCAGAAAATTGTGCAAAGGCAGGAAGTGTGAGAAAGAAATATATCATTCAGGCTGGATGTGGGTAAAAGAAAACCACACACTTACAGGAAGTGCTTCAGCAAAATAATTCAAATGGGAAGGAAGTGGTTGTTAAGAATATATCAGTCTGTAAATAGAAGAGCAAAATAAATCACAAAGATAGGAAATGGGTGGGCAAGATATATCAATAGAGGCAGGAAGCGTATGGTTAGAAAACCATGTACTGGTAGTGAGTGAGCAAAACATCCCACAAGGGCAAAAAATAGATGGCCAGACTATATCTCTCATATAGGAAGGGTGGAGAGACAAACCTGTACGAGTAGGAATTGTGGGGAAAAAATACACACAAGAGAAGGAAGTGGGTGGGCAGAAATCCAGAACTTGAAGGAAGTAGGTAAGCAAAATATATTACATAGGGGAAAAATAGTTTTATAAAAAAATTATTCAATAGTAGGAAGTGAGTGAAATATATCATATGGAAATAAGTGGGTACGCAAAATAGATCTCTCAGGTAGGAAGGGCAGATAGAAAACCCAAAACTAGCAGGGACTGTATCAGGAAAAAAAAATTATTACATGGACAGGAAATAGATGGGTAGAAAATTTTGCAAAGGTAGGAAGTGAACAAAATATTTTCCAGGCACAGGAAGTAGGTGTACCAAACATAACACACAGTCAGGAACCAGTCTAGAAAAACTATACCTCAAGGAAGTTGGTGAGAAAAATATATTGCATAGGCAGGGAGTGAGTGGGTAGAAAATCTTACACAGGCAAGAAGAAAGAGGGTATAAAAGAGACAGGCAGAGGGTGGTTGGATTACATTACATGCAAAGGAACAGGATGAGCAAAGAATATCGTATCGCAAGGAATGGTTAAGCAGAATATATCACACAGGACAGAAAGCGAGAAGAATGACATCAAGGGCAGTAAGTGAGTAGGTAGAATATATTACATGGTCAAGAAATAGACTTTAAAACATATCAAATGGCATGGAAGTGGGTGTGTAGGATATAATGAATGAGCAGAAAGTGGTTGTGTAAGATATACTGCAAGCCTAAGAAATAAGTGTGTGGAAAATCATGCACTGGAAGGAAAGAAGGAAGGAAGGAAGGAAGGAAGGAAGGAAGGAAGGAAGGAAGGAAAGAAGGAAGGAAGGAAGGAAGGAAGGGAAATATATCACAAAGGCATCACTGGTTGTGTAAAGCATGACACTTAGACAAGAAGTTGGTGGTAGATTTTATGCATTGGCAGGAAGAGAGTGAGTGAAAAATAATGGACAGGTAGACATTAGGTGAGAAAAATATATAATACGGGCAAAAAGTAGGTTGCAGAACATATTTCTTAGGACAGAAGAGTGGATATAAAATCCTAAACCAGCAAGAATCGCATCAGAAAAAATATACCACCCTAGCAAGAAGTGGGTGGGCAGAATATATCATACAGATAGGAAAAAGGTGGGTAACACTACACATGCTCAACAAGTAGGGGAGCACAACATGCCAAAAGGAAGGAAATGATTGTTCAAAATATATTTCACATGTTGGAAAGTGAGCAAAAGATGTCACGTGCGTAAGAAGTGAATATGTAATTGAGCAGCCAGGGAGTTGGGAGGTAGAAAAGTATACACACATAGGTAGTGGGCAAGCAAAATATAACATAAGGGCAAAAACTGTTGGGGACAGGGAGAAGAAATATATCTCTTGGATAGAAAAGATGGATAAAAATTCTATACAGATGGGAATTTGTGAGAAAAAAATACCCCACAGGTGGGAGAGAAAAATGTGTCCTGGATGCAAGTTAGTGATCAAAATATTTCATACAGAAAGTAGATGAGTAGAATAGGTATCACAGGAACAGGAAGTTGTTGAGGACAATATATCACATGGACAGAAAGTAGATCTATAAAAATATTGCATGGTGAGAAAGCAGGTCAACACAGCACATAGGCAGAACTTCATGAATGAGCAAAAACTAAGAGCCTGTGATATATCACATGAGTAGGAAGTTGGGGATCATCATATATCACGCAAGGAGGAAGTAGAGGGGACATTATATCATATGCACAGGAAATGGATCTGTTAAAAAAAATACTGCATAGTCAGAAAATAGATGGAGAAAATATGGCACATTGACAGGAAGTTGGTGGAGGGGTGTGGAGATTTCCTCTACAAGCGAGAAGTGAGTGGGTATAATATGTCACAAAGATAAGAATTTTATGCATGTAAAAGAGGGGGGACATCGAATATAATCAGGACAGAAAGTAAGTAGGGAGAACAAAGCAAACAGGAAGTCAGAGGGTAAAATTTCATTCACAAGCAGGAAGTGGGTGGGGACAATATATCACATACTAATTAGGGGGGATGGAATTTTCTGCATGGACAGGAAATGGGGGTACTAGATATTCACAAAGGCAGGAAGTGGGTGGGAACAATATATACACACATAGGATGTGGTGCTGCAAAATGTTGCATAGTTGCAATGTGTTTTACATGATTTCACATGTATAATTGCTGTATTGCTTGCCTTCTCAATGGGTAGGTGGGGTGGGAGGGAAAAAGAGAACTTGGATCTCAAAATTAAAAAAAAAAGAATGTTTAAAACATTTTTAAAAAAATGTAAAAATATTGCACCAGGAAGAAGTAGATAGGCTTAATATGTCACATGGTCAAAAGTGGATGGACAGAAGTTCCCATGTGGGTTTAAGTGGGTTGCATAATATATCATTCAGTCACAAAGTTGGTGGGGACCATATATTGCACATCTAGGAAGTAGGTATGCAAAAAAAATAATTCCCACAGAGGAAGTGGGTGAGTTTAATATATCACCTGGGGACTTTAACAAACATACTAATAATACTCCCTCAAACACTCCGACTTCCCAGTTTCTCAACTTGTTCATTTTCCATGATCTACTCCTTCACCCAAACTTGGCTACAGAAAGATACCATACCCTTATTGTGCCATCACCCACAAATATTTCATTTCCATGTTCGTCACTTGGGAAATGTCCTTATCTTATTATAATTTGATCTGACAGTCCTAAAGTTTACAACTATGTACATGACTGGTTAGACTGATTAGATCGATCAATCAGCAAGCATTTCTTATGCATTCTGTGTGTCCAGTGCTACACTAAGTGCCAAAGATGCCAAGAGTGATCCCAATCCTCAAGTACCTTATATTCAAATGGAGTAGATAACATGGATACAGATGGGCATCTTAAAGATATATACATCCCAAAGATATATACAAAGATATATACAAAACAAACAAGGTAAAACCGGATGGTACTAGCAACTGTGTGGAAGAGTGGAGACTATAAAAGGCCTCTTTTAGGAGGAGCTGATTCTAGAACCCAGGGCTTCTGATTTCAAGTTCAGGGTTCTATTGATACATTGGAACATGAGTTTGGAGGCTATGTATATACTATCAAGTTCTAGGGATCTCAGGAGCCTTCCCATACCACTTAAGAACTAAACTCCCAGGAAGTTGGCATCCCAATTCTCTAGGCCAAAGGTAACTGTCACAAGTACCTTTTCTGATCCGGTCAACTAAATGCACCAATTCACTCGAGGCATACAGTCTCATCTTCACCCTCCAATGACTCTACATTAGTCCCTAAACCTCGACCTGCTATATGCCAGGTTGGTGTCCTGGCTTCCTCCCCCTACTCTCCACCAGTCTTCAGGTAGATAAGAACCCTATAAAAGCCCACCGAGCTTTTCCAGTTTGGGCTCCCTATTCCACAAGGGATCCCAGCAAGGTTTCCATCCTCCCTGACTGACCCTCATATTGTAAGTACTTCTCCCCAATAAAGCTGCTCACTTTCTCCTTGCTAGCCTGTTTTGTACTGGGTCCTGTTTTGTGGTCTTCCACCTCCCAGCCATTCCAATTTCCTCCTTTAGCAGCATCAGCCTGTGTTGATGGGCAGGGGCTCAGAGACTTGGTATCCACCCCTACCTCCCATGGTATGGCTTAGGATCCATAGAATGCAAGGGCTGACCTGGGAGCCCCATGCCCTAACAGGAGGCCCTCTCCCCTTCTTTCCCAATTAAAGGGCAAATAAGGGAGGGTGTTGCCTCTCCCTAAATTATACTTGGGAATTCTGAGCTTCCCTCACACCATTTTAAATCACAGGTGGTACAGAGTGGAATAGTGGGTAGAATGGTAGACTTCGAGTCAGGAAGACCTCAATTTAAATTCTATCTCTGATATTTTGCTACCTGAGTGACCCTGGGTGACATTTAAACTCCCTTAGGCTCAGCTCCCTCGCTTATAAAATTGTTATAATAAGAACTGTAATACCTGTTTGGAGGATCAAGTGATATAAAGTATGAAGCAATACACACACACACACACACACACACACACACACACACACACACACACACCCCGGTATTCCAAAAGTCAGTGCAGTCTGAAGCTTTGAGAGCTCAAAATTCTTTATATACAATATACCAATGAAAGATTTTATGAAAAAGCGTTAAGTGTTTATTATGTGCTAAGCACTAGGTACACAAATCCAACCAAGTAAGAAAGCCTCCTCCCCTCAAGGAGGTTACATTCTAATAATGATCGCACCCATATGAGTGATGACAAGGTAGGAGTGTATTAGATGGCAACCTCAGAGAAGAATGGTAATTGCAGTCACAGGGCAAGTGATCAACATGCCCTTACTAAGAATTGTAATGTTGATCTGATACTGTTCTCAGAGGGAAAGTTGAAGAACAGGGGGTGGTGGGGAGAAGACGGCAGAGCAGTCCAGACATCCTGCAAAAGAATGTGAATGCTCATCCTTCAGACCCCAAGGGCAAGGTGGGAGCCTCAAATTAGACGTATAGGCTAGAATCCAGGAGAAAGGAGATTTCCAGGAAGTGGGAAAGGAGCGAGATCACATAAAATCAGGTAAATGTTCTCTAATCAGATCCCTGGGTCACAGTGGCAGGAGCTTGAATTCAGAGGGAAGTAGAGGCTGGAGCATGAGCTATAGGCTATAGAAATGTCTGGGAAGTGACAGGTAGAGCTTATGGTCATAGAGCTGAGAGCTCAAAGTCCTGGTAGAGGGAGAAGCCAGGGCACAGGCAACATGCCCAGGAGATGGCTAGAAATATACCAGTTATAATTATTCTTCCCAAGTCAAATGCATGCAAAATACATCCTAAAAGTGAAGGGTCAGATTTCACATTTCCATATTTTTACCTGGTAAGCATCCCCAAATACAAATGTTTCAAGGGCTCTGTTTGTTTTGTTATTGTTTGTTTTTAGACAGATAAGTTGGCATGGAGTTTGTACAAGCAATGCTCAAAGCTGGCTTTTGGGCCCCATTTATGGCCACAAATGATGATTCTCTGCACATGTCCAATTTTCTATGGACACTTGGAGAAATCTGGCTTCTGGACATGGAATTTGTAGTGGCTGCTGAGAATGTGATTAAAATTCCCAGCTGACCATGCTGCCTCCAAAGAGTGTCATAACAAAATAGACTGAAGCTCTTGGGAAGAAGGATATGACAGGAAATTTGCATTCAGCCATCACTATCAATCTTTCTGGAACACTCCAAGCATCATTATTCACACTGAGGCCATCTCTTCACTTGCAAGTGTTTCCTAAACAAAATGTAAGTCTGAGTAACTGAGCAATTCTTTTGAAAGTGTTTCAACACACCAAGCAAATTTGCATTTATGGTGAATGATTTTTTTAAAAAGGGCTCAATATGTAGGGTTTTGAAAAGAATCCAATGCTCTACCTCAACACAAATAACAATAATTATCATGAATAATAAATACAATTTATGGAGGGGCAGCTGTAGCACAGTGGCTGGAGTTCTGGGCTTGAAGTTAGGAAAATATGGCTTCAAATCACCTCTGACTCTAGCTGCGAGACCCTGAGCAAGTCATTTCACTTGTAAGCCAAAGATGGATGGCTGTCTGCCATACTGGTGTCAGAAGTTCTCCAGCTGAGGAAATCACAGAACACCTCCCACACAATCTTCACGTAAAGTGGAAGATACATATGAATTATCTATATGTGGCCAGTGGGGAGGCATAGATAGATTTCTCTAGAAACTCTCTTATCTGTCTCCAAGGGAGATTTTATTCTTGCCTTGAGGGGAGCAGGAGGAACCAGGAAGCTCTCCACTCTGTTCTCCTCTGAGAGGGATTATAACTATATGCCCCTCTAAATATTGTTGGTCTAGGGACATGTTTTTAGGTTCAAGCCACATACCTGGTGCTTTTCCCTTAAAAGGGAAGGATACTTCAGCCTGCTAGTCACAGGCTTGATTTCCTCCCATCACATGCTAGTTATACAAAAGATCACCACATATAAAAAATAATAATAATAATAATGAGTAAACTTGAAGATGGCAAACAAAAATCAGAAATGATTAACAGATTAGAATATGCCAGAATGGATGTTCCTGTTGTATTAAGAGCTCACTATGTGCAAAACACTGTGTGCTAAGTGCTGTGGATACACAAAGTAAAGTCGGACAGTCTCTGATCTCGAGGAGCACACATTCTAATGCATACTGAAGGTTTTAGCTACAAATTAGATAGGGAGGTGCAATGGGCCTTAAGGTACAGCAGCACAGCAGATGGTAATGACCCTTCTTTAAACATCATTTCCATTGATAAAATCTTATCAATTTCTGATGTTGAACTAATGGATAGTGCCAAGGGCTTTAGTGACTGGTATCTCCATGAGGACTGCTTCACAGGATGACAGTCATAACACACAAGAGTGAGGAAGCCTTTCAGATGAAAGTGAGTTGAGTTCTCACTCAATGAAGACAGAATCCCTCATCTCACCCAAGGGGAAATCTACTCGAGACTATAGGGAGGCAAGCTGGAAATCAGGGTCTTCGAACCCTAATTCCAAGGGGCCAGCTCCCATATATGCCTTCCACTTTCCGAAGTTTTTATCCCGTCTCCTTGGATCTCTCTCTAAGATGAGTTTCAAACCCTGACTTTCTTAAAGAAGGAATGAAAATCACGTTTCCTCTCCAAAGCTCTTGCAGCAACTCTCCCCCTTGGGAAGGTAGGAAACCTGTGAATTACCAGTGTTCGCACCAACTTGGAGAGTCTGAAGGGAAATCCTCCAGGCTAAAAGCCTGTTCGGTTTCGTGACACCAGTGGTAGAGGGCAAGCTCCGTGAAAGCAGGGACTGTCTTACTCGTGTCTTTGCAGCCTAAGCCCCTCGCCAAGTGTCTAGCACTTGCTAACGTTCAGTCATTTCAGTTGTGTCCTATTCTCCGTGACCCCATTTGGGGTTTTTTTGGCAAAGATCCTGGAGTGGTTTGCGCCATTTCTTTCTCCAGCTCATTTTACAGATGAGGAAACTGAGGCAAACAAGGTGAAGTGACTTGCCCAGGGTCACACAGCTAGCAAGTATCTGAGGTCAGTTTCGAAGTTAGGTCCTCCTGAGTCCGGACCCAGTGCTCTATCCACTGCGCTATCTAGCAGTTTGCAGGTACTTAATAAATGCTGCTTTATTGATCCTAATAAGCGTCCTATGAGGTGTGCAATGTGAGTAGCACCCTTGTTGTAGATAAGAGGAGACTGAGGCACAGAAAGCTTGAGCCATCTGTCCAGGGTCATACAATCGCAGAGCCAGGTCTTGTTTTCAGATTTTCACACTGCAAGTAGAGGTCTAACTTTCCTATCACAATGTTAGTAACATTAGATATTAGAAATTATTATATGTCACCTGCCAATTAATAGACATTCAGGAATACTTAAAAAGTGATGCTCCCATTACCAAGATTAAGGCAGATATAGACTGAGTCTACATATCACAGAGCCAATGGTTTATTTATAAACTTCCTTTTTACCTTTGGGCCTTGTCTCATGTTTCTTCTTTATCATCATTCTTTTTGGCTTCTTGAGTTCACGAAACCACATCCCCTCATTTCCTCCAAGAAATAACTCAAAATCTAGATTCCCCAAAAAGCCTTTATGGGATGCATTTACCTTCCAGACTACCGCCACCCTTCCTGATTTGGGTTGTGCCTTTCCCTCTCCACCCCAAACGGCATTAGAGGACAAGGTTCTGGAGAGTTTAGAATAACCTAGAACCCTGGACTAGAAATCAGAAGAACAATTCTTATCTATGTGATCTTGGGTAGGCTACTTGATCTCCCTAAGTCTCTGGGTACTAATAATCTGCAGAGTGGGAATAACAATTGTTGCCATGAATTATGCTAATAAAGCAACTATAACATTCATATTTTTTGACTCAGGCAGCCCATTGTTAGGCAAGACATCTCCCTGGTAGGTGTATATACTCCAAGAAGGTCAATGATTAAAAAGAAAATCTTCAGGCACTAAAATATTTATCGCAGTATTTTCTGTAGTAGTAAAGCAATTAGAAATAAAGATGTCCATTGACTAGCAAATGGCTAAACAAGCTGTATATAAATGTAATGGAATTTTCCTCTACCATAGGACAGGGATTAGACCTGTGATTGCATTGGTATAGGGAACTCCCAGGTGAGGATATTCCCTTCATCAAGGTGGGTTGGCAGGCTCTCTGCAACCTGAAGCCTTTGAAAGCTACCTATAGCCCTAATGGGTTAAGTGACTAGATTAGGGTTAAAGAGCCATTGTATGTCAGAGACTGGACTTGAACCCAGGTCTTGCTGCCTCTGGAAGTAACTCTTTTCCCTCTATGAAATAGTGGCAAACTATGTACTATAAGAAACAACAAAAAAAGAAGAGCACAGAGAAGAAAAAAAATACCTATTTCTGCATATGTGTGTAAATGTGTGTGTGTGTGTGTGTGTGTGTGTGTGTGTGTGAGAGAGAGAGAGAGAGAGAGAGAGAGATCTGATGCAGATTGAAGTAAGAAAAAATGAAGAAAACAGCATACACAACAGTAAAAATAGAACAAACAAAAAAAACAAGCAGCAGAAAAATGGAAACAAAATGCTGTAAAATTATAGCGGTCAATCTTGACCCCAAAGAAGAGGTCTGAGAAGACACCTCCCTTCCTTCTGTATGGAGATCCTGGGATCAGTCATTTAGAGCTGGCTGAGACCTTAGAGGCCAATGAGACTAAACCATTTATTTTACAGATGAGTCACACTGCCAGTAAAGGTCTGAGGCAAGATTTGAACCCAGGCCTTCCTAACACCAAGCACGGCACTCTTTCTATACTTGGCCTATGAATGTGGAATATTCCATTCAAAGTCATACTGGAGCATGTGTTCATTATCTTTAAAGAACTGCTTTTAATTTTAAGGAACAGCTCTCAGGGAAGAAAAGGGAATATATTGGGAAAAGAAAGTGATATAACAACAGAAGATAGAAATATTTTTCTTTAATGAAAAAAAAAAAACTTCCCTCCCTCACAGAGTTGTTGGGAGGAAAGAAATTCAAAGTTGGATATATAAGATGTCATTAACAAAAATCTATAAAAACAGGAGGTCAGGCAATATTAAGTGGGAATGACAATTGTCAGTTGTGTGGTGAATTCATTCCATGTAGACAGGCACACTGGAAACTGCCAGAAAAGCCAAACACTTCTAAGTTATGAAAGTTTTTTGGTTTGTTTTCTTTTGTTAAGCCAGGATATTTTAAATGAGTCTGACTAGCTAGCTCTACTATTCAGTAAAGATCTTAGCATCCCATTGGTTACCAGATGGTAATTCCAGCTGTTTGTTTCTTAAATCTTCAGACATTGCACATTGTAAATGATAATTAAAAACTTATTAGCCTACAACCCAGAAGGCCAAGTATAATTAGAGACTAGTAAATCCATAAAGGATCGGCTACTTACCAGAAATCCCATTTACAGACTTTGCTATCTCAAGCAGACAAGGATCTCTGTTCTCTGTATCAGTTGGGGACCCTTCAATATCAGCTGAAAAAGGAAAGCTCATCGTCTTGTTTTTAAGGCATGAGTGAGTAATTCTTCAAGGAACTCAAAAGAGGTTGGGTCCTTAACTTGGCGGTCCTGTTACCTCATTATTTCCACATTTATTGGACTATGTTCTCTAGGCCAACACCTTGTACATACTAGGTGCTCAATACATGGTGGGCAAAGTAATGAATGAATGCATCGATCAACAGCAGTGACAACTGAATTTCCCCAAAAGCACCCCACACTGACAACTCTACATTTTGCATTCCTTGGCTGGTTTTTATTGCATAGGAGACAATATTTTGTCCTGTTAAAGGTGACATACCTTTGACCAGTAAAATGCATCCTTTTCCCTTTAAACATTTTAGACAGGTATTTTTGTATTTTAGAAAGGCTTGGATGTAACATCCTTTTTTTGCATTTGAATGAATTAATTAATGCTCGTGTAGCACAAACAGTAATTTAGATTTATACGTATGGACCTCAGTTTCCTCATCTGGGGAGAGGGAGAACAGAGATATACTAAGATTGTCCTAAAGATCAGATGAAAAAATGTTGTATGAAGTCCTTTATATAGGCTAGTTCATCTTTCCTCACAACAAGCCTGTGAAGTAAAAAGAGTGGTGGGACTGTGATGCCTGTGTTACAGATGAGGAAACTAAGGCACAAAGTACCTTAGCCAAATGCATACTCAGTATGCAGCTAATGTTGGCCTTTGGCCTAGGTTTTTGGGCTCCAAGGTGATTATGGGTTGTTTTTTTTAGAGTATCAACATAGTAGCTAAAAATTATGAGGAAAGAGGAAATGAAGGAGGCAAAAGAAGAGGAGATTCATGATATTATTCCAAATTTTGAGTCAACATAAGCATGAGACAATGTGAAATGTGTGTATATGCATATATCTATATATTTCCCTTTTTCAGCAGTTTGATTTGTCTTTCTTTCCTTCTTTCCTTCCCTCCTTCCTTCCATATCCCTAAACTTTTCATCCCCCTGTTTCATTCTTAGCTCTCCAGTTCAGACATGGAAACCCGGTCTTTCTTTTCTCCTCATTATTCCTCCCTGCCCTGCGCCCTGTCCTTATTGGCAGGCTGTTGTTGTCAACAGCAGGGGTCCGGAACCTAGGAAGATCTCTGCTAAGACCTGCAGTTGTAATTATAAAGCAGGAATTTTTTTTAGCAGGTGTGTTGTTTTCTTTCTCTCTCTCTTTTTTTGCAAACCACAAATGTTAGCAATATGTGCCCATTTATATTATCTAGAGGGTTGTTATTTTTTGTTCCTGCTGTTTTTGGAAAGAGACAGTGAGGCCTGTGATCCACTGGGCTTCTGTAGTGGTAAGGCAGATCCCTCCACAATCAGCACAGCTGGGCACTGCAGTCAGCATGGAGGGGCAAAGACAGGCTGCCTGCCCGAGGTAGATTTGCGGTGTTATCTCCTGTGCTGGTCTGAGACTGGACTGAGGGCCCTGGTCTTGGGTGTGCGTGTGCATGTGCGTGTGCGTGTGCGTGCTCTCTCTTGCTTCTTCCTGGAAATGTGTTTGATTTTCAGCTCCAATGAAACTAAAATCTCCAAATCAGAGCTGTCTTAGGGATAAGACCAGGTCAGTTTCAAGGCAAAGAGTCAAATAGGCCAGGCACTTCACTGGCTTATGGTAGCTTCAGGTATACTCGTAATAAATTGATATAGTTGTTCCTGACCTTTGATAGTCTGATTATTCTGCTGGGGCTGATAGTTCTGAAGCCTCTCAGGAGGAAAGGCAGGCTTATAAGAAGGGATAGTAATGCCTAACTACAAGGATTTTGTTTTAGCAAGAAAATATCTGTGAAATGAGTTGGGCGCGGGTGGGGGGATAGGGGGTGGGAGGCAAGAAGGAGAAATTGGACAATGCACAAGTAAATATGGCATACTGTGAATCATAAGGGACATGAGACCATTGAGAACTCTAGAATAAATTAAGATGATGCCTTCTAGTGCCATCTACTGCTTATTTCTTGAGAAACACAAACAGGGCCAGTTGAGAACCTTCATATTCCTTTCTATTCCATACCATGTCTTGGGGGAAAATGTAAATTACATTGTCATGTTGGCAAGGGTAATTACCAACAAATCTTGTTTGCAACACAGGTTACAAACCCCACGTGCCCCCATCCACAGCACAGGACTAACACAAGGAAAAAATAACAGAGGACTGATACTAGAGAGGAAAAGTGTTTGCTTTGGACTCAGAGAGCACTGGATCTAAATCTTGAGTCTCCATTTACTCCACACTTGACCTTGAGTAAGATGCTTCAACCACCCTGGGCACTGATCTCCCTATCTGTAAAATGAGGGAGTTGAGGCCAATGACTTCTGAGGTCCCTTCTCACTCAAATTCTCAAATTCCCTGATCCCATGGGAAACTCCTCTGGAAACACCACAGATGGCATGCCAGTGCTGGCCATGGACTTGAAATCTGAAGACTTGGGTTTTGAGTACCCACTCCTATTCTTACTAGCTATATTGTTGGGCAAGTCATGTGAACACCTTGGGCTTCAATTTCCTCATCTGTCAATTGGGCTCTATAACCTAAAGCCCATTTGAAGGTCAATTACAAAAGCGCTATAGCTATATTCAAATTATTTATCATCATCATATACTATGAAAGAATGAGGAAAAGGCATAATCAGGCATAAAAAAGATAAAGTGGTGGGATAGCCCCTATGTGAAGCATGACATCATCTTGCTGATTACATTTGAGTGACTACTGTATTGAACTCTATAAAACAGTGACCTTCAAAAGCAGGCACCTACAACAGGCAGAAGTCCCTTTCTCTAAGCTCAAAGTGAATGGCACTTGGCCTTTTGGGACAGAGGTGAGAGTGGTGGGGAGAGGTGATGGTGGTGGTGGCGGCATGTTGTAATCAACAATACGGAGTTTGAGCATACTTGCCACAGTAAGATTTAAAAAAGAAAAAAAAATGTTTGCCCTTTCCCCTGACAATGTATTAAAATATATTGCTTTATACTGTGGTTTTAAAACTTCGTCCCATAAGTAGAGCCACAAACATTTTGGGGGAGGCAATGGTAGTAGAGTCAGGAGAGAAGGGTTCAAATTTTGCCCCTATAACTGGGAGACTGTGGCATAGTCATTTCAACTGAGTCTCCATTTCCTCACTTGTAAAACTCTTTTTCCTTTTAGGGCTTGAAGGCTGGCCAAACACTTTCCTCATAACAATGCTGTGAACAGTATTAACCTTGTTTTTACAAGATGGAGAAGCGAGACTCTTAGAAAGGTGACGTGATTTCACAATTAGCAAATGTTTGAGGCAAGAATGGAGATCAAGGCTTCTGGTGCTCTAACCACTTTCCCACACTGCCTGTCACTTTTGCTGTGAGAGTCAAGTGAAATGAAGTATATATAGCATGACGTAAACATCAGCTCTTATCAACCTTATCATTAATTTGCCTGGGACATAAACAGAAACCGGTTTGATTGCAAAGACAGCATAACAGAAAGTCATTTATTACATCTGCTAGCATTTAGTCTGAGCTCCCCACATCAAGCTATGGGCTTGGCGTTATGTCTACATAGCCTTAATACGAGCCACTGAGATATAAAGTCATCCATGATTGTTCATTTTTTCATCTGTCACATGGTCCAAGGTAGCAATACTTTCTTTCTTTTTTTGGAGCGGAGGGTGGGGGGAGTTAGGCATGACTTTCAGAAAGGCATCCTCAACATATTAGGGCAGTGGGGTATGATGGAAAGAACAGTGGACGAGGGCTCCTAAGACCCAGGTTGAAGGCTTAGCTCAATCACTTACTAACTGTGCCACCTAAGATAAAATGCTCTCTGCGCATCAATTTCATTAGGTAGTAGCATGGAGATTTTTTTTAAATCCCCTCTCTGCATCTGTCCCGGAGTTGGTTTGAAAATCAAATAAAGGGTCTCCATTGGCTCTAGGATAAAATACAAACTTCTACGTCTGGCATTTAAAAAGCATAGCCTCGATCTATCTTTCCAACCTGGTCTGACATTACTTTAACCACATACACTCAGAGTCCCAGCCACATTGGCCTACTTGCCATCCCAGAGACAGGGAATGGCATTTCTCACCTCCATGGCTTTGCACAGACTTTTACCCTCACCTATAATTCCTCCTTCCTCATGTCCACCCCTAAGAAGCCCTAGCTTTCTTCAAAGCTCAGATCAAGAGCCTCCTACATGACCCCTTGATGAGCCCATAGCTGTTCACATTTGACCTCCAAAAATTACCTTATATTTGCTTTGGATACATTTTGTTTATTTTGATCTGTACACATGCTGTTTCCTCCTCTCCCATAAGCTTCAGAAGGGTAGGGATTGTTTTTATTTTTGTCTCCATATTTCTAGAGCCTGACACATAGTAGGCACTTAATGAATCCTTACTGGATTGAGTTGAAATGAGATGAGGTTGCAAAAATTCTTTGTAAAGTGAAAGGTATCATTATGATTAAGATCTTAATAACATTCATTAACATAATTAATATTAATATTTCTTCCATAACCACCACATATGTGTTTCCTTGAGTTAAGGAAAATGGTATACCAGGGAGAGGGGTAAAACCTCAAAATACAGAATTGTCTCCCACTTTGCTATGCCATTTTTTTCGTATCAATCTTCAATGCTGGTCTGCTGGTCCAATCAATACATCCTGTCTGGTGCTCAAGTAGCCTAAAATAGTCCCAGAAATAGAGTGCCCCTTTAACTATGAATCCAACCTTCCAAATAGTCACTTGTCATAGGCTAGGATTGATGAGCCATGCCTCTGCTTTGATGATGTTTCCCCTGAGGAAAGAAGGGAAGGGGCAGGGCCAGTCTTCGCAAGGCTGCTCCATATAATGACTGCAACTTTCTGCAGCCGAAAACACAAATAATGATAATAACAATAGCTGGCATTTATAGAGGATCCCAGAATTGCAGCTTTAGATCAGAAAGAAGCTTCAAGGATGGCTAGTCAAATCCTCTGTATTTACAATTAAGGAAATCAAGGCCCAAGGAAGGCAGATGAATAATCCAAGGTCACAAAGGGATGTGGTTTGAACCCAGGCCCTATGATCCCCAAAGGACTCTGCTGTCCATGCAGCAGCCACCCTAGGCTCCCTTTAGAGTTTGCACCACAACCCTCTTGAGTAGGTGCTATTATTGGTCCAAATATATCTTTTGTCCACACTGATGATTTTATTGTGATGGGGCATATCCAGTATGGAAACTCCCTACACAGAACCAATTCTGCAACTTGTCGATTATAACTGGCCTTCTGAGAGTGCCCTTGGGGCACTGAAAGAGAACAAGTATGGTGTAGTGGCACAAGAGTCAGAGGATTTTCATTCTGAATTTCATTCTGACCTGAAACTCTTGCTAACTGTGTGGCTCTGGACAAGCCACTTAAATTCTCTGTGCTGCTGTTACTGCATTGAGAAAATGATGATGCTGTATTAGATGGTTTCTAAGGTCCTATCTTGAAAGGTGGAATGAACGGCCTAGGGTCCCGTACCTAATATATGTCAGAAGAATGACTTGGACACAGACCTCTGGATATTAAAGTCAATCCTCTAGACCCAGGCAGATAACGGTGCTAAAGACTGATTCTGATGAGGAAGCAGTTGTAAATCTTCACGTACCACAGGTACTATTTGCAGGCAAGCATTTGTTTTAGAAATATCGCACTTGATGTTTTACATGAATAGTTTATAGTTGTCAGTGTTAGCATTTTCTTCCATCGATTGATCATGAGCACCTCAATATGTGAAGTCTTCCATTTTTTCCCTTCATGCTTTGGCACAGCCATCCCCAAGTATTTGTGAGTTTCATTATCATCAAAGGATAAATTAGCCTGTGAATGATGGCCATTGTCAGATCCTAACTCCTGGGCCATTTATATGCATAATTTACAAGCGTCTAAAATAGACTTATTGTGATATTTGTGAATAATTAAGGGATAATGCTATGACAGAAAATATAAAAACAGATGAACTGAAAGTGGCCCTATGACTTCAATCAGGGTTAAGAATAAGCATGACAGGTTTGCTATATCAATATGGAGCAGGATGGTTTTCATGTGAATGTATCAAATCTGGTTTTAGGAGAACTACCCTCAGTTCTACTTTAAATAAATGTAATTGTACCATTTTGTGCTGCCTAACAACTATACTCTGCTATTATCATTCTGATAATAATATTTACCAGCACTTCTATACCTCTTGAAACTTTCCAAAGTACTTTCCTTCTATAACCTCATGAAGGTGCATTACACCACAGAGACTCCTAGAGTCCAAAGATAACATTGAGAATCTTCTCAATCAGTGGTAGGCATTTGTAATTTCACATCGGATTTCTTGGAGACATTCAGTAACAACACTTTGACATGTTAAAGTCAATAAGTTAGCCATATTTCTTTTTGAAAAGCTTCCATTGTTTTTCCATATTCACACATTCCCTTGGGTTCCACTGCCACCACTGTATGTCTTGCGAAGGCAGCCACAGTCCCTTGGAAGGGCCATCTCTATTCAATAGGGATGAGGGAGACAGTTTAATCTCATTTAGGCTACTAGAAATAATATAACAAGGTAAGGACGTAGGTGGGTTCATTTTGCTACCCATTTATGCATATCATGTGCTCCCCAAGATTAGAAATATATATATATATATATATATATATATATATATATATATGCACACATATACAAATACAAGCATACATATACATAAAACCTTTGCACATTGGGAAATGGGGGATGGAGAAGGGTAGCTTGCCTTCTAAGTGACCTTATGGAAACAAAAACATCTCTGCAGTGTGATTACACACCTGGGGGTAATGGAAGAATTATCTTAAGACATCATATTCAGAGCAAGTCACTGTGAGTATAAATATGTGAGGGGAATGAAAAAAGGATTTTAGGGCAAAGAGGAGGAAAAGATGAAGGTAAGTAAACGTGACTTTAGTTTTGCTTCTTCTTATAACATTTTCTCTCCATTTATCTCAAGCTACTTGAAGTGGGCTCATTTGCCTGTGTAGCATTCCAGAATTTAGCACAGTGCCTCACACATAGTAGGTACTTATTTCCTGAATATAACTGAATTAGCTGCACAGAGACATCTTCTATAAGGAAAAGAAATGGCTTTGAGCCCTGTTACTTGAGTGACCTTGGATAAGTCACCAAAACTCTGAACAAACCACAGTTTTTTCATCTATAAAATGGGGATAATAATCTGACAGGATGGTGATAAGGATTATCTGATGTGCAACCACTTTATTTGGCTTTTCTGCATATCTCATATACTAATTTGCATTCATATTCAGAGAAAGGAGATCACTCTTCTAGTTTGGGGGTATAAATGTATATTTAGGCTAAAGAAAACATGAAAAAAAGGAATGAAAAGCTTTAATAATAGAACTTTTAGTCAAACTGAAGTTTTTTGTTTTTTTTTTTTAAGAGCCAGGCTTATCTTGAGTCAGACACAATTAAATTAAATTATATTAAATTAAATTAAAAAGTCAAATGCCAAAATACAGTCTCAGCACAGTTGGTATTGTCAGAGGAATACATTTAAAAGTGCTGTACAAGGTCCAAGGAAGGAAATGTCATTTCAGAAGGAGGAAGATCAGGTAAAACTTTGTAGAGAAAGTGACATTTATGCTGGCTCACATGCACATACAAATTTAAAAAAAAAAGATGGGGAAAAAGTGAACAAAAAAACCCAATATTGTCTAGATTATGCTCATCTGGATGTACTTCCCGTTGAGTTGGTCTATTGGGTTGTAGCTATGCACAAGATATATGCACAGATATGTAGCTAGAGTAAATACCAAATGGTCCTAGGGACACTCTATGGCTGTGAATTGTGGGTCACTACAGTCTCAGAAGAATCAAAATTAGAGGTGCCTCAGAAGGTTATAAAAGAGTGCATACAAGAAGCAGAATTAAAAATCATCAGTGAGGACCAGAAGGGGAAGTTGGTTGTTATATAATAAGAACAGACACATAACTAATAGTTTAGGCATCCTAGGCAACTACTGCCTGAGACGAAATGCACCCTTGAATCTTTTTGATGAAAAAATAATTGAAGGACATAAAATAAATTCAACTCACTAGGAGGGAGAATTCATTATTTTCAGCTTCTTAGAGGATAGAATTTCAACACTGGAAGGGACCTCAGAGATCATCTGGACCAGCCCATGGAATTTGGGATAGCAGGCTACTTCTACTCCCCCAGAGAGGTCTCATTAAGTCCTCCTCCAACACAGTATTGGAGGAAATGCAGCAATGGGATTCTTTCTTTTTGTTCAGTTGTTTCAATTTGTCTGACTCTTCCTAACCCCATTTGGGGTTTTCTTGGCAAAGATACTGGAAAGGTTTGCCATTTCCTACTCCAGCTCATTTTATAAATGAGGAAACTGAGGCAAACAGGGTTAAGTGACTTGCCCAGAGTCACACAGCTAATAAGTGTCTGAGACCAGGATCTGAACTCAGATTCTCCTGACTCCAGGGCAAGCACTCTATCCACTGGGCCACTTAGCTGCCCAATGGGATTATAACTCTTCCTAAATGAGGGGAAGTATTGTTACCTATTGTTTGTCACCTTCTTGAGTTGAAATCTGATCTCAGACACTTCCAACCTCAGTGACTCTGGGCAAGTCACTTAACCCTCTTTGCCTCAGCTTCCTCATCTGTAAAATGAGCCAGAGTGACAAACTACTCTAGTATCTTTGCCAAGAAAACCCCAAATACACTCACAAAGTGTCGGAAATGACTGAAACAACTAAATAACAACAACATGGCAGGAGAGAGTCTAGTCCATTGGAAAACAGAGAAGAGGGCAGAACAATTTGGTAATTGTTTTATGACGAAATAAACAGCCTGCAGTTTGCTAGGCTGATAGCCACTTAGATCTAATCATATTCTCATTCACTTAGAAGCCATCATCTCAGCTTATTTATCCTTAACGCCTTGCATCCCTGGAAGGACTATATACAGTACACTTTTACATTCGATAAATTTCTCCAAGCTGAAGCAAGGTGCTGGTTGTCTTGGCAATGTTAGTTGTAGCTGTGGTGAGGGACAGTAAATGAGGAGTCAAAGTGCACTACTGGTATCCATGAGATCCTGGTAACCATAGGAAGACCTCGAATGACTTGGGTAGATCTTCTTTTGAAAATTTTTAGAAAGCTGTGGAAAAGAGCCAAATGAGATGAGACAGGATGGATGGATTGCAATCTGAACCAGTAGAAAGAGTGCCCATACTGATTAGATCCCTGATCAATTAAAGTATCAAAGTGAAGAGGAAACAGGGCTGGAAAGACTTAAAATGTCTTAATAAATATCTAAATAAAATCTCTAAATATCTCTAAATAAATAAATGAAAATATAGAGGAATGGAGATAGCAAGGAGAGAAGAGAATAAAGACCACAAAATGTCTAGTCTGTTTACAGGATAGAGAGCGTGACAAGCTATAATGTGAAATAGGGCTGTAAGGGGAGAACACTGCCAGATTATGGAGGCTCTTGAGCTCCCTATTAAAGGATTGGGAGCAGAAGAGTAACCTGAAATGCTTTTTGAAATGGGGAATTAGTCTGGAAATCATGTAAAGGATGGTTTGTAGGGATAGATAGACTGGAGGGAGGCAGTGGCACCAGTGAGGAGGCTTACATAGATGGGGATAATGGTGATAAAGGCCCAGACCAGGCTGGTGACAGTGGGAACAGAAAGAAAAGGCCAGGTGTGGGTGGTATTGCAGAACCTGAATCAATGAGACTTAGCAAAAGCTCAGATATGAAAGGAGAAGGAGGACAAATTGAAGATATTGAATGGCCCCCATGGGAGCCAGGGTGATGATGGCACCACCAACAGAAACAGGGAAATCAAAAAGCAGAGGGAAAATACTAAGCTTAGTTTTGGCCATGTTGCTTTTGAGGCATATCCACAATGAAGTGTCCATCCCACAGAGGTGACCAGAAACGGAAGACCTCAGACCAGGGAAAGATATCAAGACTAGAACCATTCCTTTGACAATCAGCCACTTAGAAATGAGAAGTAAAGACCTGGAAGTGACTAGAACTGCCAGAGGGAATGAGAAAGGGCTGAAGAGATATCCTTGGAAAGTGCCAGAATTAAAGGCACAGGAACAGGAAGATGAACCACTAGAAAACATGGAGAAGAGGTGATTAGAGAAGTGGGGGAGGGGGGGGACCATGAGAATTCAGATAAGGAAGGGATGTGAAGGAGAAATGCCAGATAGCTCCAGAAAATTCAAGGAAGAGAGAGACAGGACTATGCAGGGAGGAAAGCACTAGATTTAGAGTCAAAGGGCCTTGATATAAATTCAGACTCTAGGCCTTCCTACTTATGTGACTTAGGACAGGTAAATTAGCTCAATGTAGTTCACTAAGGTCCATTCCAGATCGACATCCATGATTCCAAAATATGAAGACTGAGAACAGGTCTTTACATTTAACAACCAATCAATAAATTAAGAAAGAGCCAGGCACAGAGTAAGGCATTAGGGACGTGAGGACAGGCCTGTCCTTGAGATACTCACAGTTATAGCCCCAATTTGGAGGGGAAGGAACAAGAAGGAAAGCTTTAATGTAGGAAGTGGTACTAGAACTGAGCCTTGAAGGAAACTGACTATTCAGAAAGGCAGAGATGAAGAGAGAGTGCATTCCAGGTATGGGGGACAGCCTGTGCAAAAGTCCTGAGGAAGGAAACAGTGCTGTGTAGAAGTTAGAATAAGAAGGTCCATTTGACTGAAGGAGAGTAATAAATAATAAAGCCAGAAGAGTGAAGTGGGGCCATGCCGTGAAGGTCCTTAAGTGGTAAGCAAAAGACTTTATAGTTGAACTGAGACGTCATGAGACGCCATTGGAGTTCCTGGAGTAGGGGAGTATCATGACAAGATCTACACCTTCAGAAAATACCTTGGCAGCTGTGGAAAAAGCTTGAGTAACTTCAAAGAGGACAATTTCAGGAGTGTTGTAGAGGCAGAAGCTACATTCCAAGAGGCTAAGGAGGGACTGGCAGGCACTGAATCCAGACAACAAGAAAGGTCAAGGGGAAGCTTTGTTCTCCCCCCATCCACCATCACAATCAGGGGAGAAAAAGAGCCTGCAGGCTCCTCTCTCTTCTTCTTCTCCCTCCCTCCCTCTCTCCCTCTCTCTCTTTCTCCATACATACATACATACATACATATATATATATATATATATATATATATATATATATTTCTATCCTTTTCCTCCTTAACTGACTAGAATATGGAACCAAATTATATATGACTAGTATTTCTGGTTTTCATTTAATGAAGTTGTATATTTCCCTTTTTAATTTCAAAATCAGGCTAGTCAGATGTTTTGTTGGTTTTTTTTTCCCTGCCAAGGGAAAAAAAAGCTAGTTAATTTTAGTTTGGATGTGACTATACATTTGATGTGTGTGTGTGTGTGTGTGTGTGTGTGTGTGTGTGTGTGTGTGTGTATTTATGTCAGGGGTGAGGGGAGAAAGAAAAAATGTTCTCACCCCAACTTATTTTATTTTATTACTATTTTATGATTCCATCTGAAATGTTCTTTGCATCAAAGTTGTATTAATTTTTAAAACAAGTAAATATTAGAAAAATACTTAGAAAAATGGACAAAGATCATTGACCAAAAGAATGTTTTCTCTAGGAAATAGCATAGTCCAGAATAAATTGGGTACTCTTCCGAAACTTTTATAAAAAACCCTGTGTCATTTTTATCTTAAAGACAAAATTCCCAGAATGCATTTGGTAATCAATCAATCAATCATTTATTGAGTGACACCTAGGTTCCCAGCCCTGTATCATTCATTTCAATCAATACAGCCATAACTCCTGATAGCCTGAGAATCCTGGGTCTCTGGGAATAACTACAAGGTAATTCAGCTCTGGCTCTCAAGTTGAAATTAAGCAAAATTGCATATTCTCACTGTGAGGTTCTGAAAATATCACACAGTTCTAAAAAAAGACCAAATTCATATCAGACAGATGGATAAACACTACTATCCTGTAAATTTTGTTTACTTTTCTTTTCATATCCCCAAGAAAGTGCCATCAGGACTGTTTTTCTTAGTTTAGAATAAGGGAAGTAAAATAAAGATTTGTTTCCATTGATAGGGAGGTATATATACACATATATGTACATAGGTATTTATTTTTAATCTCTCATTCACAAGTTAATAGAGCTGTGTTGGGATTTTTTAACTGTACCTGTCCTGGTGTAAGTATTAATTCTGTCATGCTTGGTATTTCTTCTGTTTCCTCTTATGTGACCATCAAAAACTTTTGGCTGATCGTTCATTCATTCGTTCTACAATTCATTCATATATTCTACAATTAGAATGCAAGTTCCTTGAGGACAGGGCTTGGTTTTGCCTTTCCTTTTATTCCCAGAGTTCAGCACATAGTTAGAGCTTAATAAATGTTTACTGACTTAAATTTACTTGACAAATCTGCATTAAAGACATATTATGTGTGAGGCCCTGCCTGAATACTGTGGGGGACCAGGTCTCTGGCCTGGAGGAGGAGGTAAGACAAGGACATAATTAACTATAATAAAGACAGAATGTGACTAGGTGCCATTAGACAGGTAGTAACAA
Source organism: Vombatus ursinus (assembly GCF_900497805.2). Taxonomy (NCBI): domain Eukaryota; kingdom Metazoa; phylum Chordata; class Mammalia; order Diprotodontia; family Vombatidae; genus Vombatus; species Vombatus ursinus. The sequence continues at coordinate 3,236,839 of NW_020954681.1, forward strand.
ACAATGATGGGAGTTCAGAGAAAAGAGAGGTCACATTTGTTTGGAGAAAGGAGATAAACTAGGAAAGATTTCACACAGGAGGGAAGATATAAGCTGACCTTTTAAAGCTGGGTGAGATTTTGAAAGATGGTGATGGAAAGAAAGAGAGCTCATATACGGGAGACACATGAACAAAGATTAGAGCACAAGTTTAGAGAACAGTGAATGGCGCATTTGGGCGTGTGTATGGGGTTCATTTGGGGAAACAGTGGGAGGAGAGACCGAGAAGGTACGTTGGGCCTGATTGTGAAGGGTGCTGAACGATGGCCCAAGGGGTATGTATTCATTTTCTACCATCTAGTGAGCCCCAGAAAGATGTCATGCATGAGAATGTCGTGATAGGAGCTGGGTATTAAGACAATTCCTCTGGCAAATGTGTGCAGCATGACTTAAAAAGGGGGACTAATGAGAAGTGGAGAAATCCAATTGGACACCAGTAAAACAGACTATGTGATTCAGGCCTGACTTAGGGCAATAGAAGAGAGGATGAAATAGGAGATGACTGGTAGAGGTAGAATGGAGACAATTTGCAAAATGATTGGCTGGGGAAGGGGGGACCCAGAAGCAAACAGCAAGAATGATAGAAGAACTGAGGAATACTCCAAGGATTAGAGGCTGGTTGCATGGGGGAACAACAGATAGGGATGTGAGCAGCATGCCCAACATTTCTAAATGGTTGTAACCATATCCAAACAAGGTATTATGTCTCTGGAAGAGGTTATTAAACTGCTAATTAAAATTAAAGTTTAATAAGTTATATTCAACACAAGTAGGAAACATTCATAAATTTAATGAATCATCTAATTAAAAACAAAACTCACTTGACTTTCATGAAGTTTCTCTGAAACAGAAAATGCTAATTTCATAAACCCTCCTGTCTTTCATGGATTATGTGTTTATTTTTATATTCAATGTTAAGTAGTCAGCTAAACTACAGTTTATACCAGCTCTTCTTTATCGTCTGTCTCCACAGTGACTTAGCCAAGTCTCATTTTACATCGAAAGCTTATACTGTTATATTGCCAATTATTTGGTTACTTTATAGGACAAAATTAATTTCATGTTAGCAGGCTGTGTCAGAGAAGAAAGAAAACACACTGAATTCACTTAATCAGCATATGACACCTGGCTTCACTTACAATTTTCCCAGAACAAATTTCTCTTCCACTTGCCTGATTTACTGTGGTGTAAAGTTCCATCTTATTGTAGTGATACTTTTTTTCTCATCCACGATTACAGAAGTGTATATGTCTCACTGCTGGAGTTAATGTGTCTGTTAACTTCAAACCCAACATTCCGTGGGAAACAGAAAGCTGGATGTGAAATCCGACAAGTAATTTGTTTTACACGTTTCTAGTGTCAAAGTTAGGGAATAGTCAAGGCAGGAGAGGTTATACTCGAAATGCATAATAGTAACCTCTAGGTAATTCAGGATTCCAATGACATGGACTACATGAACCCATCACCTTTTGAATATTGATTAATTTGTCTCTTTCTCAAATTACTTTTTAAATTCTATCGATTCCTTTTCTTTTATCCTCCATAGTCATCTAGCAATACAAGCTCTCCTTACTGAGCCCTCGTTTGTAACAAGGAAAACCCAATTAAGCCAAACCAAATGACAACGTGACCACATCTTACCGAGCAATAGTAAGCATCACTGCTCCTCTGTCACTCAAAGAAGAAAGTCTGTTCTCCAGGACCGAGAATGATTTTTGCAATCAATCTGAGTTTGCCACCTTTCAATGTCCTTTTCATCCACATTACTGCAGTCATTATGTGGATCATGTTCTTGGTTCTTCTTCCTTACTCTGTATCACTTTATATAATTCTTACCAGATTTCTCTGAAATGTGTCTTCTTCTAAGCAGCTGGACACAGTGATTAATCTGTGTGGCTGTCCATTCCTCTATCCTTTCAGTGTCCTAGCTAGCACACCTTACCTGACATCTGCAGCTCCAGCTTCTGCCAGATGCTAGAGGAAGCCTGGTCCTAGGCAGATGAGAAATTCAGGAGCCTGAAATTAACTAATCCACATGATCAGTATTACCATTGTTCCATTTGACCATATGTCCTGGTAAGAGTAATTACACTGTGGCCTTCCTCACTCTGGCCAAGTCTCTTTCTTGGGTCTCACATACTCAGCACTGCGTAATCCACGTGTGAATTAGGCCACTGGCCCTCATGACACAAGAGGCCTAGGTTACAATTGCGAGAGGAGGGGAGGCTAGTCTGTCACAAAAGAGCTCTTGGACATCACATGCAAAATTCACATCCAGACCCATCACAAAAACTTTCTTGTTTGTTAGGACCCACTAGGGCTTGTTTTCCACTGGCATATACAGCCTTTGAGAACTCAGAGTTATGTCTACACATGCTGAAGTTGGTATGAGAGGAGGGCTTTAGTTAATTCATCTCCTTTGGTTAAATACGATTTTACTAACAGAAAATAATGTGAGTTTTTTCTTCTCCCCCATTATGACTTTGGAAATACAACTTCAAGCTAATTGTTTCCATATATGATGCACCAATAGGATGACTTGGCCAGATCCAGCTGGGTCCTATCTACACTTGTTAGCTGTTGCATCATGGCTGATGCAGAACTAGCTGTTCAGCCTTACAAGTCGGATTCAACAAATAGTGGTACCTGAACATAATGGCATATTGCTATGTTGTAAAGATCAAGAACGTGAAGATTAGAAGACATAGGTAGACTAATATGAATGAACACAAAGTAAAGTAAGCAGATCCAGGACAACAATATGCAATGCCTATCCCAATCTAAATGCAAAGAACAATCACAAAACACATTGAAACAAAAAGCTGTATGATTATAAATATCATATGTGCCCCAAATGCATTCTATTCCTTTCTTTGTGAAGGTGGAAGGCTATGGGGGAATAACACTGAATACATGAACACTGAGAGTTTGCCAGACTGTCAGATGAAGGGTTGGTTAGTTTTGCTGAGGTTCTACTTTTTCTCTTTCTTTTTTTCTTCGTTAAAGGGGATGGCTCTCTGGGTAAGAGTGATGTAAAAACTAAAGATATCTTTTAAAAAAAAGATAAATTACACCATGAAGGATTTCATTACTTTAGAAGGTGAGGATGAGTGTATAAAAAGGCAGCTAGGTAGTTCAGTGGTTAGAGCACTGGGCCTGGAGACAGGAAGGCCTGAGTTCAAATTTGGCCTCTGAAATTTACTAGCTATGTTATCCTGGGCAAGACACTTCACCTCTTTTTGCCTCCGTTTCCTTAATTGTATTTAATTTTTTTTTTTTTGCTTTTTTGGTGAAGCAATCAGGGTTAAGTGACTTGCCCAGGGTCACACAGTTAGTAAGTGTCAATCAGATTTGAATTCAGGTCCTCCTGACTCCAAGGCCTGAGCTCTATCCACTGCACCATCTACCTGCTCCAGTTTCCTTAATTGTAAAATGAGGATAATAACAGCACCTACTTCCCAAGGATGATGTGAAGTCCAGATGAGATAATATTTATAAAGCATCTAGCACAGTGCCTGGCATATAGTAGGTGCTTAATAAATGCTTCCTTTCTTCTACCTGATATCATATAAAACTGTGGTCTCTTGATTCTGAGAAAGAAAACAACTAGAGTTGTTTTTTTTTTCCTTTTTGAGGGATGAAACATGGTCTAAGGAAGCAAAGCATGGAAAGAATGGGAAGTCTTTCCAAGTAGAAATCTGAATCCCACCTTAGAAAGGAAATTTGTTTTATTGAAACTGCCACAGGTATTTCTCTGAGCTGAGGCAATATATTACCCTTTTAGATTTAATAATGTTTACTGAAAATTAGAAATGTATTTATGCATATAGCTGGGCATATGTGGGTGCATTGGATCATGGCACCAAAATCAAATCAGATTCCTTTGCTCCACATTAATGCCTATTCACAAATGAGAATGCAGAGACATTAGTCACAGCAGGTGCATAGCATTCTGTATCTGGGAATATCCCAAGCAGCTAGTGGATACTAGCAGTGCTCACATGTGCTGGGATATTAGAATGCCAGCCACTGTGCAAGGCTCTATCAGGATGGTGATCGCATGACTTGGTGAATTTTAAAAGGCCAGAGACATGCCTCATTTAATAGAGCACTGAAAATTTATGCCCCCAATAAGTAGCTTTTTCTATAGAAATAGAATTTTAGTAATTATTAAACAAGGCATCTAATTTTTCTCTGTTTATGAAAAACATGACTTGTCATTTGCTATTGAAGTCCCCATGCCAAAATGAAAGAAACCCTTTTGAAAAAAATATATTGAAACGTTCTAGATATTCCGGTGAGCTGTGAAAATTAACACTAACTGCTGCCTGGAGTTGAATAAGTAACGGCCCACAGCCATAAGGAAAAAAAATGACCCTTGCAATGAGCCTAAGGCTGTCATCACACATCTTGTACTAATGGGGTTCTAGAAAAAAAGAATGTAGCCCATAGAGATGTCAGGGGAGGAAACCATCCTCACTCCCTGCTGATGTCCCTGGGTTTCAGGACTGTCCATCAGCCACGCTCTTAAGGGGGCGTTACTGGAAGGTTTGATGTTGAGGGACAGCACATCCCAACATTGATGGGGAGAAGAAGTTGTATTTAAATACAGAGCCATTTCCCCCCGGTACCATGATGCTTCCCTTTCTCTTTCCCTCTCATCTCCCAGAAACAACTGGAACTATTCCTTACCAAGGCTCCCTCCTATCTTGGCTCTCTCTTTCCACTGATTACTTCCTAAAAATATGGCCAATTTTCCTGTGTCTAAAAACAAAAATCTTTCTGACAATCCTGCTACCCCTTAGAGTTATCATAGATTTGAGGTCACCATCTAATCCAATGCCCTCATTTTACACAGCAGAAAGTAGAGGCCCAGAGTGATAACTGGACCTGATCATGGCCACACATAGGAATACATTGGTAGAGTTGGAAGGTTCCTCAGAGGCGAGCTAATCCAATGCCCTCATCTTACAGATGAAGAAGCAGGGGCCCAAAGATTGTCAGCGACTTGCTTAGGGCCAACTATGTGAGAAGCATCAAAAGAAGGAAGTGAAATGAAAATCTCAGGTGCTTATCAGTCCATACCTCATTGGTGAAGTGACTTGCTCATGGTGAGAAGTTAAGAGAGGAAGAGGCAAATGTGGAATTGGAACCTGGGTCCTCTGAGCTCAAATTCGGGACTCCAGGTTTCATGTTCTTATCATTCTCTTCTTCTCCTTCCATTTACGGAAAGATCCAAATTCCTTTTTAGGGGGTGGGGTTCCTCAAACATATGACATGGATATAATTTAAATAAGGCCAAAAACTTGTCCTTTAGAAAGTGCATGGAAATCAATGTGTTTTATTATATATATACATACATACATATATATATACACATATATATATACACATATACACACACACACACACACACACACACACACACATATATATATATATATATATATAATATATAATAGTCTTATAAATGCACTAGGGGAGCCCAGGCCTCCCAGAAACTGTAACAAATATCTGCAAAGGACAACAGATAGTGATAAGGAAACTGAGAAGCAAGAGAAATGATCTCCTTAATCCCAATGAGAACCATGTAATAAGAAGGGTAGAGTCTGAGAAAGGGTCAGATCAGAGAAGCAAATGACAGCTCAGACAAACCCAGAAGCAATGGAAGCCAGGAATGGGTTCACACCAAGGCAACCAGCGTGAACTTTGGTGGCCAGCGTAGGTGGGGGAAGGAGGGCAGCCAGGGAAAACTCATATAAATGGACCTAAGGTCAGATAAATCTATGAACAGGGCAATTTCGAGCCAATGTCATCTGATCTCATGCTGAAATCAGATCCCACGCTTGGCCTTTCAGAACAGAAGTTGGGGGGAGGTTGGGCAGAACTAACCCTGCTGGGTCACTACACAATGAGACAGGACCAATGTAGCATTGGGGTACCAGTGCTGGGAAGGTAAAGCACGAGGCCTGAAAGCAGAGTGATCTCCAAAATCTCACTGTGGTCTATCAGGGCCACAGCAAGGGGCAGATGCAACTTCCTCTGGAGGATCATGTAAAGAAAAAGAGAAAAAGGTAGGCTGAGGCTTTGACACAGTTGACCCAGGAGACACAGTTATCCCAGGAGACGGAGACAGAAGCCAAGGACTGGGGTAAAGGGTGGAGTCTAATAACAGCCATCCCATTCAGGTCTGCAGCAGGAGCGCCATTCATCCTACAAAGGGGAAAGGGTCAACTAAGGCTCATCTAACTCCTTTAGGAGTGTTGTGGGAACTGAGCCAAACTCAACATCCCAATCCAAGAAATGAAGCTGCAAAGACCAGCAAGCCTAGGCGGAAGAGCAACGCACCCTGAGGGAGAGAGGGGAGGCAGTGTGTGTCAAATAAGTCAATCCACCTTCACCACCTTGACCACCATCTCCCCTCAGACCCCAGTGGAGACAGACCAGGACCTGAAACCCAAGAGCCTTCAGAATAGTGATGCTTCCAACCCAGAGCCCTCAGCCACCATCCTGGGAAGTAAAACCAGAAGATACAGTAGAAAACAAAAGCTCTTGCCACCAAAGTGCTTGGCACTGTCAAATAATTCAACATTAGAAACTGCTGTGATTTTATTAGTGTAAATGTAACTAAAGAAGAGTCATTAGCATCTGCTTTGCCACAGCACCCTAAGGACTAGGGTACCTCTCCATCTGAATTGCAGCTAAAACCTCCCATATGTGCTGTGTGCCCCATTAGAATGTAAACTGCTTGAGAGCAGGGACTGTCTGGCTTTCCTATTTGTACACCAGCCCATCATGTAATACTTCTGTTGTTGTTCAGTCACATCTGACTCCTCATAACCCCATTTGGGGGTTTCTTGGTAGAGATACTGGGGTGGCTTGCCATTTCCTCCTCTAGTATGTCACGTTCTTAAGAAGAATGCAAAGTTTTCAGTACAATAAAAAAGTCTTGTTATTTCGGGGAAAGAAATGCCAAGCTAGCTCTAGCATTTTACAGATAAGGAAACTGAGGCAAACGGGGTGAAGTGACTTGCCCAGGGTCACACAGCTAGTAAATGTCTAGGGTCATTTGAACTCACAAAGATGAGTCTTCCTGACTCCAGGGCCACCACTCTGTCCACTGCAACGCCACCTAACTGCCCCATACAGTGCTTTATCACATACTTAGCAAATCATTTTTTATTCACTCATTCATGCATTAAAGACAATGTAAGGTATGTACCATTAGAGGAAGACACTCAGCCTGTTTTTCATCATAATATTACAAGCCTGAGAGTAAGGCAGCATCTGTTTGATGTTAAGGAGTCTTAAGCTTCGTTGCAACAATTTCACATCTCATACAAAGCTAAACTCTGACATTCACATCAGCAAACCAACTCATGCTTTTACTCTTAACGGCTAAATGATTCTGAAAACTGTAAGGTCAGTCCAGAGTACAAAGGTCTGAAAAGGTGGGGAGAATGAATCTCCCGGTGCAGTGATGGGCTTTCTAGAGAGTGAGGAAATCGCCCTTGAAGTTGGAAGAGGGCGAACTGGTTCCCAGAGCACTTTGACATGTTAGCTCAAGTTGAAATGTTTGACTGTCTCCGCGTGCTACCACTGCTTTTGGGGGGACCTAGAGGTTTCCATAGAAGGGGCAGGCTGGCCAATGTTGTAAAGTGTAATGTGCCTTTATTCAGTGCATTTTAACTCACAAGACAAAAGGCATAAGGGCAAATCGGGATACCTCAGGGCAGGGAGATGGGGAATAGAAAAAGGGCATAAGTATACACCAAGTATATAATTGGATCTCTAGAGGGACCAGGATATCTCTATAACTAAGCCAGTGGGGGAGCATCCAGACTCAGGTAAAATAATTGGAGGCCAGAGAATCAATAATCTGATGAGAGCTGATTTTCTGACCCAGCCCATTGTTTACAGGAGTCCTGTCTCTGCCCCTATTATGGCATAGGAATGCTCAGGTCCACCATACAAACTAATGTCATTTCAAAGATGCCACAAGACTCATTTCTCAGCTCCCAAGAGTATATGATTATTTTCTTACCTTTGTTGTTATAGGCAGAGATACACCAATTACCAAGGTTGCATAGGGTATGAAAGATTCTATAATGGAAGGCAGTGTTGCATAGTAGACAGAATAGGAGACCTGAGTTAGGATAAGGTGGGTTCAATCCCTCTTCAGACATTTACTAGCAGAGTGACTCTGGGCAAGTCACTTAGACTTCCTCAGTCTGAGTCCTCATCTTTAAAGTTGAATTAATAATGTCACCTACCTGTCAATATGGCTTGGGGGAATCAAATAAGATAACAGATGCAAAGCACTTTGTAAATGTAAAGTATTAGCTACTTATCAAGGAAGGTTCTAGACATGAAAGATTCCAGAAAAGGAAGAAGGTATTGGGAAGGGAGGAGGAGTATGTACAGTGCAGAGACACCTGGTACAAAATAAGCCCAGAAAACCAGAATGGCGTATGGGCTGCCAAAAAGACAGTCGTCTCACAGCTAGGAGTAAATTTATTTGAGAACAATGATGAGGAACAGAAGATCATTTTGGGAGAAGAGTTAACACATACACACACATGCACATACGTGTACACCCCCAGAAACTCAGTCTCCTGCTAAAGGCATCACAGAGCAGGTTTTAATATTGCCATTGTTCTATAGCATCTTAAGTGAAATTGGGATGTCCTAAAAAAGTATGTCACATTCTTAAGAAGAATGCAAAGTTTTCAGTACAGTAAGAAAGTCTTGTTGTTTCGGGAAAAGAAATGCCAAGTAGTAGAAGGACCCATCTTGTTGGTTTCTAACATTTATTGTAATCAATTTAATATCACCCAGCAGTGCATTACAGCACTGCGTAAACAAGATGATAATTGGAATTCCTCAGCTCCTTGAATTACTAAGCAAGTTACAGTCCATATCAATCATGCATAATGAGACTGAAGCATGGCTTGATTGCATTTCATTTGCATAAGAATTTTCTATAATTTTTTTAAACTGATCATTTTTAATTCAGAATAGATTTAAATGCCACACAACTGGTGCTCCAGCCCTGAAATGCTAAGCAATCTCTTACATAATACAAAAATGCTAATCAATTTTTAAAGATGCAGATCATGGCGTGCTAATGAATTTTCAACTTTCTACATGCTGTCAAATTTCATTACTCTGGCACCTGTCATAGGTTCACATTCTATTGTGCACTGTTAATTGCTGCATTAGTGCCTTTAAATTCTGAGAAATGTTCAATTTCCAAAATCATTTGCTCCATTTGTATACTGGACTTTCTAAATTCCTAGCCCTAACTTTGAGGGATATTTCAGAATGGTAGCATTTGGATGCCTGTGTAGAAGAAGACTGGACAGCAAGCCATTATAGTAAAGTGACTAGCCATTCTAGTAAACTTTAAATGGGAAGACAACTTACACTCTTCCTCCATCCTCTTTGGGAGATGTGGCTGTTTGAACACGGCAGCTGAAGCATATGCTCATCTCGAGGAGACTGAGTTGGGACTTGATACCTCTTCTGCTTTGTGTTTCTCTCCCTGAGCATAAGTGACTAAACAGTGATCTTGAGATGGATGTTTCCAGCTGGGGAGGTACCTTTACGAGTACAAGGAACCAGAAACTCCTAGGTCCCTCAGTCAGCACCAGCTGAACTACAAGAAGTACTCTCTGTAGCTGTTATAATGCTTCCTCGAAAAGAAGATAATGACCCACAGAAGGACAAGCCCAAGCCAAAGCCTGGATTGCCAGAACACACGGACCTTGAGGGAGATGTTTGCATGGTACAGAGCAAAGGTAAAAGTGAAAAGTCTTGTCAATAGTGCCACTAAATATTTCATGTTTTAAGTAACAACCTCCTGGTAGAAGACCATGGGAGTTAGAATTTTCTGTACCATGTTTTAAGTCTTTGTCAATATGTATTTGTAAGTCTTTTTGTACATTAAGCATTTCTTTAATATGTTGGAAATAAATAACTGCTTGTATATTTGATTTACATTGTACTTTGAGTACCTGTCTTCTTTTTGTGGAGACCTGAGAATTGAGCCAAATCTATGTCTTCCTTAAGTGGTTTTTTCTCAGAGCTCTGGAGTAGGGCACAAAAAGCCAGAGACAAGGAGAAAAGGAGTGTGGGCCCACTCTGTAGAGACCAGGTTCTCCCAAGGCTGAGCCCAGGGCTAGAAGGTGCTTTAGTGGAAAAGGGCAATCCAAGTCCCATAGCAATAGTGTTGTTGCATATAAAAAATATGCAACACTCAAATTGTAGCACAGTTTTCCCCCAATGGTGTATGGGGGGAGGAGGTGGAAGGCAAAGAAAAACAAATGCTAATAATATTGACAATTTTTTAAAATGTAATATATTTTAAAAGAACTATAGTGTTAAAACTAATATTAAGAAAAGGTAGGGATACAAGTAAGATATTTATACAACATCTTTAAATATAGCCCTCATAAAACTCTTTTTTTTTTTTTACTCTCTCCCCATGGCATGGACCTGGGTCTAGATTCTGTAAGGCTGTGCCACTAGAGTACAGGTTCTGGCCAGTTCTACAAGCTGAAAATGCTTTGACCATGAACCCGGTGATGAAGTGATTTTATTTGCTGTCCAATGACCAGCCCAGCTACATGGGCAGAGACCCAACACATGAAGAATGGCCTGTTGGTAATGAGGTTCCATATTGCCACAGCAATTCCTGAAATTGTCTACTAAAGTGTTGAGGGATCACACGATCTTAGATTTGGTTTTGGAAGGGGCCTTACAAATCATCAAATCTGACCTTCCAGATTTTACAGATGAAGAAATTGTGACCAGGAAAAGTGAAGTGATTTGTCTAAGGCTACAAGGTAGTTAGTAGCAGGGCAAGGATTTGAACCCACATCTTCTCCCTCTCAAACTAGCTCTTTGGTACTACCTCTCAGTGGTTGCTATCTGCACCAGTGGAAGGAACAATCACACTGATGAAATTGTGGATCACAAAGTTATTATCCTGGTCTATAATAGTTTTTTCCCCTCTTGAACAAGTTTCTTCCCTCCTCATTTTTACCCTATATTACATTTGTGTTTTTAAAGTTTTTACTTATTATCAAAACCATTTATTATTATATTTAAAAAATGTTTTGAAATAGTTGGGTTAATTGGATAACATGCAGACTAGAGTTAAGGATACACAAAGGGAATAGGAAAACAGGACAATATATTTACATAGGCTGGCCTCAGATCATAGAAGCCCTTGGATGCCTGGCTAAGTAGTTTGGGTATTATTCAAAAGGCAATGAGGTACCACTGAACTAGCAACCTAATGCAGTGGAAAGGGCCCTGTACTGCCAATAAGAATGTACAGCTTTTAGTTTTGACCTTGCCTTTAGCTAGCTGTTTGACTTTAGGAAAATCACTCTTCCTCTTAGGGCCTCAGTTTCCTTATCTATAAAATAAAGAGGTAGGATGAGATGTTCTCTATGGTTCTTTCTAAACATGAAATTCTATCAGCAGCAATAGTATATTAGGTTACAGCTATTTAGCAGGTAAGTTAGAGATATCTACTCATACTAGTAGTTCAAGATTTTTTAATGTCATTCACTTGACTGCTGCCTCCATCAATGCAATCAGACAACAAACCCTCCATGCCTTGGAGCTGCTGCTATGGCTCAAACAACCCTCCACTTAGTGATCCCTTCTGGTGATATAACTCTCTGAAATTACCTAGGCTGGTCCTTGGATGAGAAATAGAAAATCCATTACTGGGACATGTTCTCAATGCCCTTGTGGATGGGTAGGAACTAAAGAATATGGGCTCCACTGGCACAGCCCAAAGACAAGGCATTGGAGAAGGAATTAAGCAGAATGTTTAGAGGATCTAAGAAAAAAATGTGTTATTTAGAAAAAAGAAGATAACAAGGATGAAGGCAGCTACAGAGTTAACTTGCAAAGGAAATAGTATGCAGGCCAGTGGCAAGAGGCAAACACACTTAAGGATAAGTTGTCATTATTGTACATTGTACTGTCAGTTCTTTATAAGAAAAATTGATATTGTCCACAAAATATCCTTTTTTCTCCATAAAGGAAATGGAAATTTTCCGTAGAGGAAGATCTACATCGTAAAGGGGTTCGCTGATTCATTAGGAGGCATTTTCCCATCAGTAAGCCCCCATCTGTGATGCCATGAATACTCATTTGCCTGAGAAAAGAAAGAAAGAAATGTGCTCTCTCATTCATAAAAGCACATCAGTGAAGACTATTGATTTCACTTTATTTCACAATCCTGTTTAAAGTTTGGGAAAACAGAATAAAGAGAGATTGCTCTTTGCAATGTGGTCACTCTGATCAAACTTTAATAAGTCATTTCACATTTCAAAAACCACAAGATTACTGGTTTATCCAGGATGAGGGAGTTAAGCCAGAGCTCACAGCCTATGCTCACCTATTCAATTTACTGAAGAACTGAAAATCTGACTCCATTCATTACACTTCTTTCTCTTCAAAAAGGAAGAGACATCACAGAAGTTAAATATATATATATAGAGAGAGAGAGAGAGAGAAAGACAGGAACAAATCAAAATTGTCAAATTCTAAGAGAAACAGCAAACCAGATTTATAGAGGAGGTAGTATGGAGCGGTAAGAAAGACACTAGCCTGGAAGTCAAAAGACCTGGGATCAATTCTTAGTTTCATTCACTTGCTAGCTGTATGACTTTAAATAAGGCATTAAACACACAGCCTCATTTCCCCTATTGCTCAGATACTGGGTCATAATACGTGTGCCAAGAGCCACCATGGAACAGAGAGCCAGCCTGAACATGAAGAAGTACTGAGTTTGAGTTCTGTCTCTAAACCCTCACTAGGTGTGTGACCTTGGGAAAGTCACCTCACTTCCTCAAGATCACAAATTTTAGCCCATTTTGCACTAACATAGTAATGAGCAATAAATCTGGCTCACAGAACATGATGGCCTTACAAAGAAATTAGCCTATACAGAGTGGAGTAAGAAGGGATCTTCTTTAAAAACAATAACAACAGTAAATTCAATTTATTCTTAGCAATTTAACCACACTGGCCTACCATGATGAAATCCTAAGCATAGACCAATCCTACCTTACTTTTCCGGAATGATATAAGAATAAAAACATGCCATGGTGGGGGAAAAAAACACAAGACTGGAAGTTAGAGATTCTGGGTTCCAATTCTGGCTCTGAGATGTAAAACCTGTATGACCTTGGACAAGTAATTTTACTTCCATGGAATCTCAGTTTCCTCATTCGTCAAATGAGAGATTTGAGCTAAATGCCCTTTCAGGGCCTTTTGAGCTAAATCTATGATCCTAGGGCCCCATTGTGAGCACATATGGGAGAGGAGTCACCAGAGGCCATAAATAAATATGAGCTATTAAGTGATACAAGCACATAAATATGCTGTTTTTCCCCTCTATGACAAAATCTGGGTTTCTTAGTATTATAATAGACCAGTGAACAGCTGGATTGCATGAATTCTTAAAGCACTGTTCCATAAAATCCCTTAGCTATACATATATATAGCATATGATTTTCTTTTTAATTTATATCATACCTAAATAACAGCACATGGGAGAACCCTGGGGATTTCAAAGAAATGAAATTCCAAGAAGCACATGAATCTAGCTCCTGGAACATGGCAGCCTCGCAAAGAAATGAGGCAAAACCTACACAGAGTGGCGTGGGGGAAGGGATCGGGTAAAAATCAGTTAATTCCTATTTATTCTTAGGATTTTCACTCTGTTCTTGCTAGTGAGGTAAAAAGAAAGACATGTGGTTAGAGATAATGGTCTAATTTTATGTTCCACCTCAACTCTTCCACTTTTCCTCTGTACCTCGAAGGCATGTCATCCACTTAATCTTTAGGGTACCTTTTAGACACAAATATACTAGACGAACAATGACAGAACATTTTATATCAGCTTTCTATTTGTTGTTCTGTTGTCATAGCAAAATGGTGAAGTCACAGGGTGGACCATACTGGGTAGGCAATTTCAAAGACTAAAAAAAGGGAAAAAATGCCACTTACACAAAAACCAGTCTGGTTGAGTTTCTGAATTGATATGTTGAATATAAAACAGCTTAGAAATGTATGCATTGTTTAATGGGGTTCCATATGGTGAAAATCTAGGAGGAAAACAGTGCATTTGCCTATGTTTGTACGCAACCAGATTTTAAATGTGATTATCAAAAATACATTTCTAAATGCACAATGATTTGTACATTTAGGACTGAAAATAGATATTGGCAAAATAGGCCTATGTCTATTAAGGGCTAGAGGTTCAGGCACAAAGATACAACTTAAAAATTAGAATAAGTATTGAAACATGAATGAATCACAATTCCTTAGGTGTAGGGAACTCCATCCATTAATGGAGATTGCAACTCATTTACAACACAGTATACATCCTAGAGTGAGGTTTCTTAATCCAGGTTTCGTGAAATTGATTTTTTAAAATATTTTGATAATTATTTCAATAAAATTGTTTTCCTTTGTAATACCTATGTATTTTATTTTATGCATTTAAAAAGGATTATTCTGAGAAGGGGTCTATATGGGCTTTAACAGACTGCCAAAGGATTCCATGGTACAACAAAGGCATAAGAATAGTCCTAGAGAGTTGCCCAAAACACAGTGAGGTTAATTTTTTTCAGCCAGCATCATACAGCTAGTAAATTTCAGAGACAGGATTTTAACCCAAGCTTCCCTGACTTGAAATATAGCATTTTATGCACTATGCCAAGCTGCCTATACGCATGTGTGCATGCACACACATGTACCCACACCTGCATAGAAATGGACATATGAATGTACATACACACACAATAAACACTGGAGGTGTTTGGTAAATGTCTCTTCAGTTTGTCATTTTACACAAAGGAAGCCTGTACTGCAAGTATCCAGCCTATCAAATATGTTTCCTTTGTTTCCAGAAAAAGAAAATCAGACTAGGTGGCAATAAAGAGAAGCAAATTTTTCCGGTCTCATTTTTACCCTTGCGGAAAAAGCAATGAATTAGCAGTCTGACAACCCCATTTGTCCTCCAAAACCTGCCACTGACTAGCTGAGGAAACTCAACCTAGTCATATAAACTCAGAGACCCTTAGTTTTCTTACCTGTAGAATGGACATAACTATGATTGCCCTGGTATTTTGAGATCTAAAGATTTTTAAAAAGAAGACAGAAAAATGAATAATCATAATAGAATAATAATAACAATAACGAGCATTTATATAGTACTTTAAGGTTTACAAAGCACTTAAATGGTATCTCACTTGATCCCCACTACAATCCTGGGAGATAGGTGCTATTATTACGCGCATTTTACAGATAAGGAAACTGAGGCAGAGGGTAAGTGACTTGTCCAAGGTCACTCAGCTAGTGAGTGTGTGAAGCCAGTTTAAAACTCGTCTTCCTGATTTCAGGTCCATCACTCTACCCACTGCACTGCATAGCTGCTTCTAATCAAAGGAGATTTCAGAAACCACAAAGAAAACTGTAAAGCACCATATAAATGTTAGATGTTATTGTTATTGATACTGTCTCAGGCTATTGATTTCTTTGACAGAGTGATGCTACTACAGAAGTTCAATTCTTCGGACTTTCAAAGATATTATTCACTCTCTTTTTTTTTAAAAGCTAAATCTGGGACAAAGTCTATTTCTGGCAAATGTCAGAAATCATCTGTGCCCATATGCATATGAGGATGATGACCTCTTATAAGAAATTCCAGTGACTTGCTCCCCTGCTCTGTCAGTCGGTATTCCCTAGGGGATGCCAGTTACTTGGGAACCATAGATTGGGATGATACAAAGGTTCTAGTCAATTTCTTACTTAGAGGTCAATTTTCTGAAAAGACCCAAAGCAACTCTGAAATTCAGTCTCTGAATCACAAGAATTACTAACTGAGTAGAGGAGGGAGGAAAGGCTCAAGGAAATAAATGCACACAGAGAGTAGAGAAACTCTAAAGCCTCTTCCATAAGAGGACTTTTCAATTATCTGGAGATAACTATTCTTTTCCTTCTAAGTCCTCTTCTCCAGGATAAACATCTACAATTCCTTCAGCTGAGCAATCAACATCTATCAAGTACCTAGTGTATACCAGCTACTATGCTAGGTACAGGGGATACAGAGACAAAAATGAAACGTTCTCTGCCTCCAAGGAGCATATGTACAACCATTAGAGACATCTAAGTGTCTAAGTATCTATAATAGCAAAGCAAAATAAATACAAGGTACTTAGGGAGGGAGGGCATTAGCTTTCTGGCAGTGGGGGATGGGGAGGGTGGAAAGGGGTTCTGAAAAGCCTTCCTGTAGAAAGTGATGCTTGAGCTGAGTCTAAAAGGCAGTAAAGGATTTCATGATCCCCAGATGGCTGGATTCAAAGACTACTTGCCACCTTTTTTGCCCTCTTCTGGGAGCTCTCCAGCTTTTTGATATATCCTTCACAAACTATGCTACCCAGACCTGAACTCAATACTGCAGATGTGGTCTGACCAAGTCAGAGTCCAAGTGAGACTACCACCTCTTTACCATATGCTCCTAATTCTAAATATACACTTAGATTATATCTCTTAATGTAACTAAAGATTACATTTTCTTTCTTGGAAGCCATATCCTATTCTTGATTCAGACTGAACCAGTGTCCACTGAAACTCACAGATCTTTTGGGCAGACAAATCACTGTCTAGCCCTTTATGAAGTTGAATTTTTCATTCATCCCTTTTAAATTTCATCTTACTATGATAATGATCTTCATCGAAGGTCATCCCAACTTTCTAATTTGTCAAGATTATTTTGGATCTTGATTCTATCATACAACACATTTGCTAACCTTCCTAGTTTTTACCTACGTCAACGATGAAAAAGAAATGAAACAATGCAGACCCAAGAACAGGCCCCAGTGGCACTCGACTAGAGACCTCCTTCCAAGTTAACATGCATCCATCAATTCTTTAGGACTGGCTATTCAGCCTAAAATTATTTTTATTTAGCCATTCTCTTTCCACCTTCTCCACCAGGATACAATGAGAAACTACCAAATGCTTTCCTTAAAGTCAAGGTAAACTATATCTACAGTATCCTTCTCATCTACCAATGTCTAAGAGCCCAGCTGAAATAAGGAAATGAGGTTTTCTTGGCATTGCTACTGTTCAGTCATTTTTCCATCCTGTTTGACCCTTAGTGACCCTATTTAGGATTTTCTTGGCAAAGATATGGAAAGGTTTGTCATTTCCTTCTTCTACTCATTTTTTAACTTTCTTTTTTATTTAATATTTTATTTCCCCCTAATTGATGCGGCCTAGAGGTTAGGGGTCCTAGAATCCCAAAATCATGACAGCCGGGTCCTGCCCAAAAGAATTCAACCCAAGCCTCCTTGCAGCCAAAAACAAGGTTTATTGAAGATTCGCCATATTAGCTAGACTCCATGGGCTATTGGCTAGATTCTAAGAATCTGAGCATCTTAATGGAGACAAGATGGACCTTATGTACAGAAAGACTGTGGGAGGGATCTAGTGGCCAAGTAGTCCATGAGGTAATAGAATTCCCAAGGTTGGGAAATGGAGCCTAGGTGGGACCAAGGGTGGGAAATGGCCAGGGGCCATAGGGAGGCAAGACAATGGAGGGGAGATTGGGTGTAGCCACAATGAAAGGCCAGTTGATGGGATTATAGCCTCAGGGGAATCCCAGAGATTTGGCCATGTGGGAAAGTCCAGGGTTTTTCCTTTCTGGGGCCCAGATTCCAACCCCATCACAATTACATGTAAAAACAATTTTAACATTCATTTTTTAAAAATTCTTGAGTCCCATATTCTCTTTCCCCTCTATCATCCCCTTCTCCTCCACACTGAGAAGGCAAGCAATTTCTTATAGGTTATACATGTACAGTCATGCAAAACATATTTACATGTTAGTTATTTTGTGAAAGAAAACAGACCAAAAAAAAAAAGCAAGAAAAATAAAGATCTGCATTCAGACTCCATCAGTTCTTTCTCTTCTCCAGCTGATTTTACAAATGAGAAAACTGAGGCAAACAGGGTTAAGTGACTTGCCCAGGGTCATATAGCTAGTGCCTCAGGACAGATTCAAATTCAGGTCTTCCTGACTCCTGGTCTGGTGCTCTATCCATGGCACCACCTAGCTGCCCCTTGCTTTTTATTTGTTTTTAATGAAGGCACAAGGATTCTTTTAGCTCATCATTTCCTTTTTTAAATGTCAACTCAGTGCCGCTTTAGACTTTTACCCTTTAAACTTTTATCATGACTCAAAGTCAGATTTTATTCTCTTTCTTTTTTTTTGGAAAATCAGGAAAACCTTTGCTCTTTTCTGGTCTTGCCTCATTTCTTCTATTCTACAGGACACACTATTTCAGTATCTATGACAGTAACTCAGCAATCATATCTGCCAATACATTGCACTATGACAATAGCTAGCTCACCTGGTCCTACTGATGTGACTCAATCAACTTATCAAGTTCTCAAAGGTACTCTCCTACTTCCTCCAGGCTTATCTTCATTTTATAATCTCTGGTGGCTCTTTCCAAAGATGGAAGAAAAAAAAAAGTGAGTTGGCTCACCTTTTCTCTGTCATATTAAATAGACAAACATGCATGAATACACAGGAGAAGTCACCTAATAGGACATCAAGATGGAAACATTTCCTAAAAGATATTTGTAATTAAATCTGTTTCAAAATGATTTTTGACTTCACCTTTTACTCCTATTCACATGACACTAAGCAAAATGAGCAGAAATCATATCACCAGGCTGACTGGTTTCACTATAAAGTTGCTGACCTATACTGAGTCTTCATGGTAGCAGATTAATCCTGCTTCTCATCTGTAACTGATCCTCTATTTTGTCCACTACTGAAACTAGTCCAAATTTTTCTCTTCTTTCTTCAAGTTTCCCACACCATCTCCACTCTGTCCTCAATTGAGAATTTTGCTTCAAATTTCACTGAAAAAAAATCAAGGCTATTTAACAAGAGCAACTTCTCTCTTCCTCATCTCACTTCCCTCTGGTATCATCTCTAACTGTTTCATCCTTCACTCCAATTTTGATGACAGAGTAGTCCTTTTACTTACAAAGCACACCTCTCTACATGTACCTTTTGTTCTTATTTTTAAAATTTTTCTCCTGGACATAACTAACACTGAATAAAGTTGGCATCTCTATGTACATGGAAGAAGAGAGAAAGAGGATTACACATGAAACTAATGATGTGTTTCTTATTAAAAAACATATTATTGGATTCATGCTTTCTGATGGATTGTATCTTCTCCCGTTTTATGGGTGAGTTCATGCCATTCACATTCACAATTAATATTTATAACTGTATTTTCCTCTATCTTATCCTCTGAAACTATTTTCTTTCTTTGTACCTCCAGTCTTGTTCTTTATAAAGAAAAGGAAGGTGAAAGAGGAGCTTGCCTAATACTTGTGATCTATAAATAATGACCACTTTCCACTTTGTTGTCCCTATTCTCTTTCTTTTGCCCTGTCCTCCATCATAAGTTTTTAGTTTTTATATCTTTTTATTCTCCCTTCAAACTTCCTCTCCAAAGTTAAGGGTTTGTTTTGCTTATGACTAGTGTTTCACCTAGCCTGTCTTCTCTCTTAAAAACCCCTATCCCCTTTCCAAGTATAATGTGTTTTTACACCAAGCTCTTTGTGTCTTTGTGGGTTTATGTGAGTGTATACAAACTTTGACTGGTTTAGAGGAAAGTAAAGTTCATGGGATGCCCATTCCCTCCACATTTTCCTCAGTGTTGCATATCCTTCAAATCATACATTCCTATTATATGGGATTGTGAGTTCTTCCCATTTATCCTCCTTTCCACCTCAATATAATTCCCTATCCATTGCATTTCTTTCTCCTAAGACAATAAAAATAGAATAAAGCCACTACCAAGTCATTCCCCCTATTTTATTTAGCTTTTTCTATGGTCCTTCAAAGCATAAAGACTAGGAGTTGACATTTGTTGCTTTTCCCTGTCTTAACATGTAAACAAAACATTTCTACATAGCCTCCCTTTGAAGTGATCAAACTTGTATAGATTTCTATATTTCTTTTGTCTCTCACAATTTCATTTCAAAGTACCTCCTCAGTTCCAGCCTTTTCATCAGGATTCTTGGAAATTCTCTATTTCATTACAAATTTGCTTTTCCCATATAGGATTATACTCGGTTTTACAAGATAGGTCATTTTTAGTTATAACCTTTATCTTCTGCCTTTTTCCATTTCTTATTTCAACTTCTCTTTCCACAATGGCAGTTGCTAAATCTTGCATGATACTTCCTAT
This sequence comes from Vombatus ursinus, assembly GCF_900497805.2. Taxonomy (NCBI): domain Eukaryota; kingdom Metazoa; phylum Chordata; class Mammalia; order Diprotodontia; family Vombatidae; genus Vombatus; species Vombatus ursinus. Next base: position 3,257,193 of record NW_020954681.1, read on the forward strand.
GACTCCTTAGTATTTTGATTCCCTTTTGTGGATTGCCAATAGTATTTTTCCTTCATTTGGAACTGTAGATTTTGACTGTGGTGATCATAGGACTCTTCATTTGGGGACTTTCTTTCTGCAGCTGAATGGTACTTTTTTCACTTTGCCCTGTTTCTAAGAGTTATGACAATTTGCATTTATAATTTCTTGAAATACAGTATTCAGACTTCTGTGGTGTCATGAATTCCACATAGCCTATTAATTCTTAAACTGTCTGTCCCTAACTTATTTAACATGTCAATTATTGTTGTATTTATCAAATTTCTTCTGATTTTTCCACCTTCTAGCATTGTTTTAACATGTCACACTGTTTCCTTAAATCATTGTTTTCTCTTTGATCCATTCTAATTTTCAAAGCATTTAATTCTTGGGTGATGTTTTTAGCCATCTGTTCCAAGGAACTATTTCTTCTAGCTGTTCTCTTTTCCTTATCTTTTCCTCTTGCTATCTCATTTCCTTTTCTCAAGGTACTCTTGTACTCACTGTGGCCAGAACGTTCTTTTCTCTGAGGCTTTGCTTGGACCCTGGGTTTACCCTTCTGGCTTACCTCAGTCCATGGTTTTTCTTCATTGTGAATGGTATTTTCTTCTGTTTACTCAGATATGCAGCTTTATTTCCTTTCCCTTCCTTTACTCCAGGATGACACCAGTAGACATTGCTTGATCATGACTTGGGTGGCAAAGAATAGACACAACTTATTAAAGTTTCATGCCTAGGTTCCCGGAATGCTGGTTTAGGCCAGGGCTACCTGGATACTTGTTTAGAGCACAGGCTTTCTGGAAGCTGGTCAAGCTTTGTAGCCCACTAAGGCTAGCACTTCTGTGTTGCCCTGAGCTTGGTACAATTATAATCCTGTCTCCTGACACAGATTGGGCCCCTAGGGTGACTCCAAAGGACTTCTCGACACTTCACCTTCTACCTACCCAAGCTTGTCCATTTTCCATGACTCCTCAGAATCCTGGATCGTTTCTTGTGCAATCCTGCATTGAATGGAGAAGTTTATGCTTGATTCTTGTTTGTTTTTCTTCATTCTGATTCCTTATAATACATTTTCATAACTTTACTGGATTGTTTGTGGAGGATCTGGGCTCTTCTAGGTCCTAACATACTGCAATTTTCCCAAGCACATATACCATTTGGATAGAACTCATTAAAAACTAAAAAGCTAAATTGAAGAAACTTTACATAGAAAAGCATGAATTATTTCTCCATGTCTCAGAAGCACCTTGATTTGATCCTTCTCTTCTAGTCCTCTGTGGAGCCAAATTATGAAAATAGGATTCAAAGCATCTTTTTAGGATGTAAAGGAAATATATGTATGTATGCATGTATGTATGTATGTGTATATATGTAGTAGAATGAATCTAGCAATTTATATGTGACATTCATGAGTGATATTTAGACTCTATGGAATAAATCCCTAGTGATATTTCAGTGATTAAGTCCTCAGAAACCATGATGCCATCATGTTTTCCAAGATATTTATAGAAGTAGGTGATTCAATGTATTTAAAATTATAAGCATTTTAAATTTTTATGCATTAAAAATTTTAAATTAATTGACCTATGTTCTTTATGTCTGGATATCTTTTAATTGCTTATGCAAACATTCAATGAACATACTTGTTATTTACTATTTAGATGATTCATAACTGTTGATGCAGCCAAAACATACAGTGTTTTGATTAATTCTGTGACACTAGTTTAAATTTTTATGAAAAATGGAAGTTTTTTGGTTTGAGTTTTGTTCCAGATGCAGGATGTCACTGGTATAGCAAGCTTCCATTATGAAAACTCCCTCCATTGAAGCAGATATTTTCCTGGGGGCACTAAGAGGTCAACAGGCATGCCTTTGGTCACATAACTAGCATGTGTCAGAACGAGAACCTGACCCTAGGCCCTTTGTCATTGTGATGCATGTCCTCTATCCAGTATGCCATATTGCATTTCTTTAAAGCTTATGTTAAAAAAATTCACTTTGACTTTTTTGGAAAACATTTGTCAAGGGACTTTCTCTTTTGAAATAAAGCAAATCATGCCATCTGTAGCAGGCTATATGCTCAGAAACTAACCCTGACTGAGGGCAGGGGGAAGAGGGGAAATGTTGCTATACACAAGGGGTTAGGGTTCTATGTAGAATGCTCTTGATCACTACGTCTTCCAATCTCTCTTCTGTAACCTCTGGAGAATGGAAGCAAAAGCTCAGCAAGCAGACATTTAAAAAGCAAACTTCCCATTGATTTACTCAAAGAATCTAGGTAGCAGAAAATATTTCTGGAAACTGAGGGAGGGAGTAGAAATTAAGACAGAGGCAGTCTAGGTTGGTTTTGACCCTGAGTCAGATGAAAGGATGATGATGATGATGATGATGATGATGAGAATGATGAGAATGATGATGATAATGAGAATGATGAGAATAACTAATATTTATATAGTACTCGCTCTGTGCCCAGGCACTGTGCTAGGTGCTTTACAATTATTATCTCATTTGGTCCTCAAAACAACCTTGGGAAGTAGGCACTATTATAATACCCACTTTATGGTTGAGGAAATTGAAACAAACAAAGGTTAAGTGACTTGTCCTGGATCACAGAGCTAGAAAGTATCTGAAGCTGGTTTGGAATCAGGCCTTCCTGACTCCAGTTCAAGTTCCCTATCTCACTACCTAGCTGAGGTGGTAAAACCTTTTAACTTTAACCTAAAAATTCCAGGTTGATTAATAAAAGTACAGAAAGGATGAATATAAAGTTAAGAACTAGGGAGGAAATTACTAAATTGCATCCTAGGTATTAATTGTTCTGTGGAGAATAATGGCCTAGGCATTTGGATATGCACCTAATATTTTGAAAGTCCTTAAACAAAGATGACTAGGTAAAGTTTTCAGGTTTTCTCCTTAAGGAGAGTTAGAAGGATAATTGACTAACTCCCCTGCCAGTCCAAATCTCACATACTTGCTATTATAACACAGCATGCCATGCATAGCATGGCATGGGGAGGTGCAGTAGATGGAGTGACAGATTGGGAGTCAGGAAGACCCATTTTCCTGAGTTTAAATCTGGCTTCAGACTCTTATTAGCTGTGTGGCCCTGGGCAAGTCACTTTGCCCTGTTTGCCTCAGTTTCCTCATCTGTAAAATGAGCTGAAGAAGGAAATGGCAAACCACTCCAGTATCTCTGCCAAGAAAACCCTAAATGGGGTCATGAAGAGTCAGACATGACTGAAAACTACTGAACAATAACAACCACCCACATTTTTAGATGTGGTAGTTGAGGTAGACATTAGGGATAATATATAGGGACCAGGAGTGTGTTGATAATATTTAACAATCAACTCTCTGGGGGGGGTATGCTTATACTTGTAAGTATGATATGCATCATGAAGATTTTCTCCATCACTTCTTAAGACTTAGACATTCAACAAGATAATGAATCAAATCCTGATTTGTAGTGTTTGCCAACTTCCAATGTAGAAACACTGACAATGAACATTTAACAATGGTTTAAGTGAACTACTTTGAGCTGGCTCCCAAGCACTCCCCTGGGGTAACTCAAATGTCGTAGTGCCATTTGAAGGTATTAAAACTATTAAAGTTTAAAAAGCTTTAAATGGCACTAAGACTTTTGGAATATACTATACATTTTTAATCATTAAAATATTCTTTTCTTATTTCATTTCACATCATGTTTTGTTATTTACTAACTGCAGTTAGGAAAATATGTTTGTCTTATCATAAAGAGAATTATTATTTACTTCAACCAAAGGAGGTTGATTTTTTTGTCACATTCATACGCTGTTGAAATAGCCATATTGTTATGTTAATGTATTCTTTTTTTGGTTTTGTTTTTAGTTTGATTTAGTATTCTTTACATTCATTTTTATTTTCACTTTCAAATTCTCTCCCTCCCTTCAGCCTCTCCCCCAACTATTGAGAAGGAAAGCAATATAATATCAATTATACATATGAAATCATGCAAAATACATTTTCATATTAGCTATATTGCAAAAAAAGTAAGAAAAATAAAGTGAAAAAATATGCTTTATACTATTTTTTTAATCACAAGTCCTTCAGAATTGTTTTGGATCACTGAATTGATCAGCTAAGTCTTTCACAATTGATTATTGTTACAATACTGCTGCTACTATGTACCATGTTTTCTCAGTTCTGCTCACTTCAACTTCCATCAGTTGATACAAGTCATCCCAGGTTTATCTGAAACCATTCTGCTCATCATTTCTTAGAGCACAACAGTGTTCCACCACGATCATATACTACAACTTGTTCAGTTATTTTCCAATTGATGGGCATCCACTCAGTTTCTAATAGTTTGCCATGACAAAAAGAGCTGCTACAAATATTTTTATACATGAAGGTCCTTTATCCTTTTTTTTCTCTGATATCTTTGGGTCAAATGGTATACATAGTTTTATAGACAGCCCTTTGGGCATAGTTCCAAATTGTTCTCCAAAATGGTTAGACCAATTCACAACTCAACCAATAGTACATTAGAGTACATATTTTTCCACATCTCCTCCAGAATTTGTCATTTTCCTTTCCTGTCATCTTAGCCAAGCTGATGGGTATGAGGTGGTACCTCAGAATTGTTTCTCTAATCAATAGTGATTTAGTGCATTTTTTCATGTAACTCTTGATAGTTTTGATTTCTGTCTGAAAAAATGTCTGTTCATATCCTTTGACCATTAAATCAATTGTGGAATAGCTCTTATTTTTATAAATTTCTCCTTATATATTTGAGAAATTAGATCTTTATCGGAAAAACTTGCAAAAAAATTTCCGTTTCCTGTTTTACTTATAATTTTGGATTGACTGTGCAAAAACTTTTAATTTATGTAATCAAAATTATTACTTTTACCTTCCATAATCTTCTCTATCTTTTATTGGTCATAAAAGCTCCCCTGATTTATAAATCTGACAGGTAATTTTTTTGTATAGTCCCGTAATTTGTTTATGACATTTATCACTCTTTACTCTAAGTCACGGACCTGTTTTGATGTTTTCCTGGTATATGGTGTAAGAAGTTGATCGATGTTTAGTTTCTGCCAGACTACTTTCCAGTTTTCCCAGCAGTGTTTGTTGAATAATAAATTCTTGCCCCAAAACCTTGCATCTATGGGTTGATCAAACATTAGATTACCTTGGTCATTTATTTCTGTATATTGTATATCTAATCTATTCCAATCAATTTCTATTTATATTAATAAGCCACTCTATGTTTTATCCAGTACCAGATTGTTTCGATTATTATAGCTTTGTAGTACAGTTTGAAATCTGGTACTATTAAGCTGCTTTCTTTCCCTCTTTTTCTCCATTGATTCCCTTGACATTTTTGACCTATTGTTCTTCTAGAAGATTTTTTAAATTATTTTTTCTAGCTCTATAAAATAATTCTTTTGTAGTTTTGGTATGGCACTGAATAAGTAAATTAATTTATGTAGTATTGTCATTTTTATTAAATTGACTCAACCTACCTAGGAACAATTGATATTTCTCCCACTATCTAGTTCTGGCTTTATGTTTGTGGAAGGAGTTTTGTAATTGTGTTCATATAGTTCCTGTATATGTCTTGGCAAGTAGAATCCCAGTTATTTTATACTGTCTTCAGCTATATAAAATGGAATTTCTCTTTCTATCTCTTTCTGCTGGAGTTTGCTGGTAATATACAGAAATGTGGATGATTTGCATGGGTTTATTATTCTGGGGGGCCTAGAGTGCCCAGCCTAAAGTCAGGAAGATTCATCTTCCTGAGTTCAAATCTGACCTGAGACATCTACTAGCTGTGCGACCCTGGGCAAGTCACTTAACCCCTGTTTGCTTCAGTTCTTTACCTGTGAAATGAGCTATAGAAGCAAATAGCAAACCATTCCAGCATTTTTGCCAAGAAAACTTCCAATGGGGTCATAAAGAGTGAAACATGACTGAACAGAAACAACAATTTTATTTCATTAGACATTGCTAAAGTTGTTTGTTGTTTCAACTAGGTTTTTTTTTGTTGATTCTTTCAAGTTCTCTAAGTATACCATAATATTATCTGTAAAGAGTGATAGTTTTGCTTTCTCATTGCCTATTCTTATTCTTTCTATTACTTTTTCTTGTCTTATTCATGTAGATAGTATTTGTAGTGAAATAATGGTTAAAGTAGACATCCCTGCTTCACTCCTTATCTTATTGGGTTAGCTTCTAGTTTTTTTCCCATTACAGATAATGTTTGTTCTTGGTTTTGGATAGATATAATTTATCATTTTAAGGAAAGCTCCAAGGATTCCTATGCTTTCTAGGAATAGATATTGTATATTGTATTTTGTCAAATGCTTTTTCTACATCTAATGATGTAATCATATGATTTTTGTTGTTTTGATACTGATATGGTCAATTATGCTTATGGTTTTCATAATATTGAACCAGCCCTGCATTCCTGATATAAATCCTACCTTGTCATAGTATATTGTTATAGTCTCCTTGCTCGCATTCTATTTCAAAATTTTGCATCAATATTCATTAGGAAAGTTAGTCTATAGTTTTCTTTCTCTGTTTTTGCTTTCCCAAGTTTAGGTATCAAAGACGTATTTGTGTCATATAAGGAATTTGGTAGCACTCTTTTTTTTTTTTACCTCTTTGTTTAAATAGTTTATATAGTAGTAAAATTAATTGCTGTTTATTTATTTGGTGAAATTTGCTTGTAAATCTATCTAGTCTGTGTTTTTTTTTTTCCTTAGGGAACTCATTTATGACTTGATCAATTTCTTTTCTAAGATAGAGTTATTTAATTATTCTATTTCCTCTACTGTTAATGTGGACAATTGATGATTTTGTAAATGTTCATCCATTTCACTTAGATTCTCAGTTTTATTGGCATATAGCTATACAAAATAGCTTCTAATAATTACTTAAATTTCACCTTTGTTGGTATTGGAATTCACTCTTTTTATTTTTGATACTAGTAATTTGTTTTTTTTCCTTCTTTTTTTAAATCAAATTACCTAATGGTTTATCTATTTTATTGTTTTTTTTCACAAGACCAACTACTAGTCTTATTTATTAGTTCAATAGTTTTTTTTTTTTTAATTATTGATCTCTTCTTTGTTTTCCAAGATTTCTATTTTGGTGTTTAATTGGGGATTTTTAATTTGCTCATTTTCTAGATTTTTTAGTTGCATGTCCAATTCTTTCTCTCTTTTTTGTTGTAAGCATTTAGAGATACAAAATTTCCCCAAAGTACTGCTTTGATTGAATCTCACAAATTTTGGTGTGCTGTGTCACTCTTGTCATTAATGTTAGTGAAATTAATGATTGTTTCTAAGATTTGTTCTTTGACCCACTAATTCTTCAGGATTAGATTGTTCAGTTCCCAATTATTTCTAATCTATACTTCCAAGGCACTTTATTGAGTATAATTTTTATTGTATTATGATCTGCAAAGGTTGCATCTAATATTTCTGCTTTTCTGCATTTGTTTGTGAGGTTTTTCTGCCTTGATACATGGTGGATTTTTGTGAAGGTGCCATGTATAACAGAAAAAGGTATACATCTTTCTCTTCCCAGTCAATTTTCTTCCTACTTCCTTGATGGGTAAGGTGGATTTTTATACTAAACTGTGTGTATACATACATACATACATATATATGTATATATATATACACACACACACACACACACACACATACATGTATGATTCCCTTCTTTTACTCCACCATCTTCACTCTGTCTACCCATTAACTCATTCTCAATATCTAGATTGCACTAAGTATACTACAGCACAATTCTATTAGTGATCCAAGAAATAAATGGCTTCAAAGAACTTTCAAGCAAGAATCCACAGTTTATCCCTGTGTCTCACTGTGGTATGAAGATGACACTGCCTTCCCAAATGCTACACCAGCTTGACAATAAAAATTCTGAAAGCTCCCAAATCAAGTCAGAAAGTCCTTGAGTCCATGAGTGAGAATAGATTAATAACATTAAAGAAGCTCATTGGAGGAAGGCAAGCCACAAGGTGATGGACTTTGGTGTTATAACAACTAATAAAGACTTTCTACTAAGGTGGGGATGCAATGGATCTACACTGGTGGAAGGAGAGGACACACCAATGAAATCAAAGGTCTCTGGAAGTGTGTTATGGCAAGTCAAGTACACTTTCCCTATATCTGATGTTATAAAAGCACATTTTTTCAATAAAAAAGAAACATTACACACTTTAACTTTATTTTCATTCACGTTGGTATAACAATATATTTTAAGGCTAGATGAAATCTCATTTTAGGAAATTGTTTTTCTAATGCTTTAGTCATTTTCTTTTACTTTTTGCAAGAAGATTGTGTAGAGAACTCTAGTGGACTTTAAAGTTTACAAAGCATTCTGTTAATAACAACTCTAAGAAGTGGTGAGTGCAAGTATTATTTCCCACCTGAAGATTCAGAGAAACTTAGATTTGACAAAATTACAGTAATGAAAATAATAATAATAACCAGGATGATACATCAGAAGCTCATTATCTTTCATAAACTAACAGATTACAAATCCCTGTGTAACAAATACTGACCTTAAAATATCATTGAGAACTCAACAAATAAACTCTACTGGAAGCAGATCAATATCATACACAAAGTGGTGGCCTACAATTGCCTGGACAAAGCATCAAAGGGGAAAAATGAAGAACAACTTTCAAAATAGAGACTGCTATTCCAAAAAGTCATAATCTCAAACTATGTGGAAGGAAAGGCTTTCAAAATATAAAGACCTAGGAGAAGATAGGCAAACTACATGGAAATAGGATGAAGTACATACTATCAACTATCATCTTGCCTACTACTAAAGTTGCTCTGAAGAGCTTTTTAATGAGCTTACAAAAGAGGTCAATACTTAAACTCAATCACAAAAAGCAGGGTTGTTTTTTTTTTTTATTCACCTGAGCAGTAGTCTTCAAAATATTAAATATAAATGAATACTAGCAGGGTAGTCCTAGGGTCATTTCTATCAAAACTCCTTTGAAAAATATGAAAACAAGATATGGAGAATAATAAACTAGGGCATTAAATGGTTTTAAAAGCATATAAGGGGGCAGCTAGGTGGCACAGTGGATAGAGCACTGGCCTTGGAGTCAGGAGAACCTGAGTTCAAATCTGGCCTCAGACATGTAACACTACTAGCGGTGTGACTCTGGGCAAGTCACTTAACCCCAATTGCCTCATCCAAAAAAAAAAAAAGCACATAAGCATATGCCACTTAATGTTTACATAAATACACTGTCCTAACCATCATCACAGGAAAACAAAGTAGATAAACAACACATATTGCCCAGATTATGCAATGCAGTTACTCTTAGATGAATATTATCACTGTCATCTATTCTTCTGATCTGGTTGACCTTAAGTAATGTTGCCTACTATTCATATTATAAAAAAAAAAACTAGCTTGCTAAAACTAATAATTCTGAAGAATTGGATACAATAAATTATCCTTTGATTAGGCATTATTATGATTAATTTAGAAAAGAAAAGTAGAACTCTGACCTCAGAATGATTGAATATTCTCCCACATTCCCTTTGGATTACCATCATTTTTTCCAATGCAATTGTCTATTTTTGGAGCCCTGGCCAAACTTTGTTAGTAATAGTGTGCATATGAAATGCACAAGATTAATTTTATCTACCTATTCAAAAGAATCTTCAAAGAATAGGATCAGGGTTAAAACAGGAGGAGATCAGGAACTTTGAAAGGTATAACTATGGCACCTCCTTGAGCACAGCTAATTATCAATCAATCAAGCAAAGAGTGCTGCTATAAAGAGTGGGTGGAGTGAGACTGTGATCCCTCTCTTGAACTCCCAGAGAAGAAAAGGAGAGAATCCTTGGAGGTCAAGAGATGAAATCAACAAGCAGATGGAAGTAGGAACAGAGATTGATGGAATGTAATGGCCCTCAGAGGAGGAGGAGGTGGTGTGTTGCTGTTTGACTGTGAGAGAAAAGGATCTACATGTTGTAGGAGAGTAAGAGGTTGGCTAACTCTGACTTCTAGACCAGTGCTTTGGGGGATATCTGAAAAGGAAAAGGCAGAACTGGAAAGAGTGGCTAGAGATCCAATGTCTTCTAGGGAATGCTAGGTTTTTCTGAGTACAGAATGATGCACAGAGTGTGGAAAGAAGAGATCTAGGGAGTCCTGTGATGGAAGATGATGGATAAGCAAGGCTTCTGTAGAACTCTCAGAAATCCTACACCTTGCATCCACAATTATGTAATGTGCCAGATGCATAGTTATTAAAATCACAAAAATAGAAAATGATGTGAAAACTTCCACATAATGTAAAGCTTCTGAAGCAGAGGGATGATTGAAAAACTCATGGTCCTACCCTCATTTGAATCCCTGTGCCTTTTGTACCCCATTCAACCCGAAGTACAAGCTTGTCTTTAGAATTTTTGTTAGGGGAGTTTTTATCACTCCACCTTTAGCAATGACCTGTTGTGATCTATCAAATCCACTCCTTAATTTTGAAAGAGAGAAAACCCCACTCATCTAGCCCTGAGTCTTGAGAAGGTGAACAAGTACATTGGGAAGAAGACATAACATAACACACGCACACAAAGGGAAAAGAGTGGGGGTTACACCATAAGTTTTCAATGTGACAGGGAGCCTGTCCAATGTACATGTGTGTGTACGTGCATATACACATGTACATTGGACAGACTCCCTGTCACATACACACACATACACACACACCACTACCACCGCTACCACTGACAACAGTATGGTTTAAAAAAAAAGAAAGAAAACACCTCAGCTAAAGGAGGTAATTGCCCAGGTGTCCTTCATAGGAAAAAGCTGAGAGCAGTGGTTTGGGGGAGGAGGAAAGTAGGACAGATTTCAGATAAAATGTTACCTTATCAGAGGCAAGTATGGCAGAGGCCACAAGAAGGTCAGCAGACAAAGGATGGATGGGCATGAGCTAAGCTCCAAAACAGACATTTCAGCAGAAAGACAAATAAGAAAAGAAAGAAAAATGGGCAGGTAGACTAAGAGAGATCACACATAACCCAATAAAAAATGTATCATGTAATGGGGAATAAACACTCGAAGAAAACATGACAAGAGATTCTACAGGTACCCTAGAAATAATGCATCAACAGCAATAAACTCTGGAAGAATGCAAAATAGATCTAGGATAAATGAGAAACAATACAGATATGGAAATTAAGATTTAAATCAGAGTGGAAATTGATGACAAGCAAGAGATCAGGACATTTAAAGCACATGAAAGAGACTGAGTCTCTCCAAGACTCTTAAAAAAAAAGACATGAAACTTACAAATATAGATGTAGAGAAAAATTTGGTAAAATAGCCATGGAACAAGAAACACTGAGACAACAAATGAGTTCCATACAAAGCTGAGTGGCTGACCTTGAGGATAGTATGTGTAGAAACATATGAAAATGAGACTTCTGTTCGAAAAAAAAAAACAAAACATGATTAACTAAAAAGCCTGAAGAACATATTAGAAGAGATCATGCAAGAAAAAGAAAAGTACCCAGAAATACTGAATATAGGGGGGAAAGGATAATGGGTAGTATTCACAGATCACTGACAGAGCAATCCACCAATTGAGTCATCCAGGTACATAGTGGTTAAACATCAGAATGTCAACATCATATTGCATCATTTTTCCAGGAAGAAGGGTCTTTACAAATCAAGGAGAATCAGTTCAAATAGCCCAGGACTACATCTTGTCTATAAGAAAACAAAGCAGCTATTAGAATGATATTTTAGCAAAAAGGAGTTTGGAATTAACCCCAAAACAACATATCCTGCAAGGCCTTCATACTTTCTCTGTTAGATTCATAAGACTGTTAGCAATATAAGTCAAGTGCTTATGACCAGATAGAGAAGCACAGTTAGACAAATACAAAAAAAAATATGGGGGTTTAGTGTAGTACAAGTTTAAAAAGAGTGAATAATGTGACATTCCAATTCCTACCAACTAGATACTCTCTTCCTTATGACAGGTCTTCAAATAAAAGGGATTAGATTTGTTCAGCTTGGCACTATAAGACAGAAAAAGGAGAAAAAGGCAAAAATTGCACAGATGCACATTTTGTCGGTATGTGAGGAAAAGCTCCCTACTAGTTAGAGCTGGTCCCAAGCAAAATGAGTATCTCGGGACTGTCACAGGAACTCTTCAAGCAGAGGCTGAACACTTGTCAAGGTAAAAGTGTCTTTCTAGGTACAACTGCCTATATGATCACTTATATCCCAGCTGACTCAGACATTCTGAGCTTTGGAGCTGTAAACAAAAGGAGTATAGAATATGAGGACTAGAAGGCATCTTAGATATCATGAGATTAACTTCATTTTATAGATGAGAGTTCCAAAGTCTAGAAATGATTAATTAACTTTCCTGAGGTGGCATAGCTACTAAGTAAGTATCAAGGTCATGACTAGAATCTTGGGTCTTCTGTCACCAAGAGCAGGACTCTTTCAGTTCCCCTGACTGAAGAATTAGTTAAGGAACCAGTCTAAGCATAGAAATGGCCTACAGGAATATTCATGGCAATGTTCTATCACTATCCCAATTAATAGCCTTCTTTATTAACATGCTACAGGTACAGGCACAGCAAAACCAAAGGGCTCCTATGGCACATATATCCTTGTCTGACATCCTCGACTTTTTTATGTCAAAAGTTTGCCATCCATTCTAGTTATTAACATGCCCAGTTTTCCACGGACATTCACACTCCTTGAAGAAGATTCTTCATTTGATGGTGAATCTGTGTTTTGTGTCAGAAATTCCTGATGAGGTTGGATGTAATTGGAAAATTAAAATCTGACTGCACTTATTCTCTGCATTTATCCAAGAAAAGGTCAAACTTATGGGGTACGAAGTGAATGCAAAGTAAAGATAATTACCTGACCTTATTCCCATGGTAGGAACTATTAATTGGCTAAGAGGCTCACTGTACAAAAAGTGTTGTTCATGTAACTCAGAGAAAGGCTGTGGAAGCAGTATTATCTCCATTTTGCATATGAGTAAACTGAGGCTCAGAGTATCTAAGTGATGGGTCACATGACTAGTAAGTATCAGAGTCAGGATTCCAATTTGGGTCTCCTATTACCAAGTCTACTGCTTGATTAGCCTATGAAATTGGATAACATTTTGTCATCTACTACTTAAAGGGACCTGGGCTATCATCAATTTGGGGAATCCTTCCAACAGACTGCATCACAGACCACCCAAAACATCTTATGCTAGGGATTCTTTTCCTTGCCCAGCCAGAAATCTTTCTGGGAGGCCCTGCCCAATCAAAACGGGCTAGGCCACAATTCTGTGGGTATCAACACAGCACTTGGGCTGTCCATTGGGGCCATCTCTTGTTGGCTAGCCCACCTTGTTTTCTAATCTCATAGTTCCTGAATGATAAATTTTAGGTTACTTCCTGAGAGTAAGTCATTACTGATAATATGAGGTAGCCTACTTACTCCCTCCATTGACTTCTGGGTCACTCATAAATGTAGTGTTTCAAAGACTGTGGTATTCCATGATTTATTTCTGCTTGGTATCACCATGAGAATATTGGTTTTCTAGAGCAGTGGTATCAAGCATGCAGCCCGCAGGCCACATGTGGCCTACAACACTCCTGACTGTAAACCAAATCAGATTAAAATGTAATTGGAAAATATTTAACAAAATAAAAAAATACAATAAAACATAGATAACATCACATTTTCAAATGAAGTCATTGTGCAGCCCCACAGGGATCCTTATGTATCATTTAGAGGCCCTGTTTCTATTTGAGTTTGACACCACTGCTCTGGACCATTTTCTTACTCAAGTTACTTAGACTAGCATGGGTGAACTAAGGCTATTAAAGTCTATGAATAAAATAATTAATTGTTAGATGGGCCTTAGAGACTATCCAGTTCCTCTCTCCATCTCCACCATTTTATGAATGGGAAAACTAAGGTCCATAGAGGAAAATGCAAAGGAAAATGTCTGGAGAAGGAAAAAAAAGATGAAACTAGATAGAGAGCCATCGAAGAATTTCTTTTCCTTTGCATTGAAATGTATAACCACAGAAGGAGGTGAGCTAGCCATCAGTTAGTCATTTCACCAACAAAGATTTATTATATATTTACTATGTGCCATTCAGTGTGCTAAGCCCTGGGGATACAAAGAAAGGCAAAAACAAAAGTCTATGCACTCCAGAAGCTCACAGTCTAATAGGGGATAGCCCTTGTAAGTAACTAAGAACAAAGAAGATATATACAAAGAATATAAAAGGTAATTGGGGAGGAGGAGGTACTAGCAGCTAGGGTGACCACAAAAGGTCTCCTACATGTAGGATGTAAGCTGAGCTTTGAAGGAAGCTATGCATTGTAAAAGGCAGAGGTAAAGAGGCAGAGCATTCCAGGCACATGGGACAGCCAGTAGACAGGTGATGGAGTTTTGTGTTCAAGGAATAACAAAAAGGCCCGGGTGACTGGATCAAAGAGCGCATGGAGGGTAATTAAGTGTAAGAAGACTGTAAGGTAGAAAGGAGTCAAATTATAAAGAGCTTCAAATGCCAAACAGAGGAATGATTCTGGAAGTAAGAGGAGGCCTTTGGAGCTCGCTGAGCAAGAAGATTATGTGGTCAGGCCTGCATTTTGAGAAAAATCATTTTAGCAGCTGAATGGAGGATGGATTGGAGTGGCCAGAGATTTGAAGGAAGTAAACTAATTAGCTTGGCTATGTGAATAGTCCAGACATGAGGCAACGAGGAGACCCTAGGGCTATGGCTATATGAGAGGTGAAAGGGATGGAGAAGATGGCTCTCTCACGAATATACTAGCAATGATTTAAAAGGGACACTAGATTTAAAATTAGTCAATTAAGCCAAAAAGAACCATTACTAAGCAACTTCATTTAGTACCAGACTAAAGAAAAAGACACCCACAAGCCATGAGGGCTGGAAGAAGCATTCAGGCAGGAAAGGCAGGACAAGCTCGTATGAACCAGCTACAAGCATTCAGAAGCACTTACACAGAGAATTCTCTGGGGGAAGTAAGCTCACAACAGCTCTAGAAATGGACAGAAGCAGTTCCCAGACTAGAGTCAATTCATAACAGGGCTAGGTAGCACACCGAGTGCTGTACTTGGAGTCAGGAAGACCTGAGTTCAAATCTTGCCTCAGACATTTACTAGCTACCTGACCCTGAGCACTTACTGTGTGACTGCTTTAGTTTCTTCAACTGCAATATGAAGATAATAAGAACGCTGACCCCCTGGGGTTGTTGTGAGTATCAAATGAGATAATATTTGTAAAATGCTGTGCAAAACTTAACATGCTATATGAATCCTAGTAGTAGTAGTAGTAGTAGTAGTAGTAGTAGTAGTAGTAATAGAATAACAGAGCTATAACAAGAGACAATAGAGCCTGCCAGTGCTTTGAGCATATAACACTTCATGCAAAAAAGAACAGTGTCTGGAACTCAGAAAATCATGACAAAAAAGGAAAATGACAATCACTGGAGAACCATGGGAGGATAGAAACGCTAATATATTGTTGGTGGAGCTGTTAATTGGTCTAAACATCCTGGAAAGCAATTTGGAACTATACTCAAAATGTCACTAAATTATTTCTAGTCTTTGACTCAGAGATACTGCTACTTGATATACACCCCAAAGAGATAAGAGATAATAGGAAAGGTCCATATGTACCAAAATATTCAAAGTAGCCCTTTTTATTGTAATAAAAGAATGGAAAGTAAGAGCATTTCCACCAATAAGGGTATATCTTAAGAAATAGAGGCAGCTAGATGGTGCAGTGGATAGAGTGCTGGGCCCGGAGTCAGGATGACCCATCTTCCCGAGTTCAAATGTGGCCTCTGACATTTACTAGCTGTGTGACTCTGGGCAAGTCACTTCACCCTGTTTGCCTCAGTTTCCTCAACTGTAAAATAAGCTGGAGACAGAAATGGCAAACCACTGTAGTATCTTGGCCAAGAAAACCTTAAATGGGTTCACTAAGAGTCAGACATGACTGAAACAACTGAACAAAAAAAAAAGAAATAATGCTATATGAATGTACCAGAACATTATTGCACCATAAAAAGCAATGAAAGGGGTGGATTCAGAGACACCTGGGAAAAATCAAATGAAAGGAACAAGAGAGTAGTAAGTAAAACTGGGAGAACATGTATCATGAGTACAACAATGGAAAGAAAAACCAGAAAGAGGAAGAATTCAGATCACTTCACTGACCAACTAAAACTCCAGAGGATTGAGGATGAAGCCCACTTCTCGCCTCTTGTCAGAAAGGTAACAGACTAGAAGTTCAAAACAGGGCAGGCAGTTTTGGACAGGGCCAATGTATTGATGTCTTTTACTTGACTATGATAATTTGTTACAAGGGAGAGTTATTTCTCTTTATATGGGGGAAGAAGAAGATAGTGGGATGGGGTGAGCTATGGTTTAACATTTAAAGCCCTTCTCAACCTGGTCTCTTCCTACCATTTCAGTCTTCTTGCACTTGAATCCCCTCCATTATCCAATGCCACTGGTTTTAATGTTGTTCTTCATTTATAGCATTCCCTCTTGGTATTCCATGCCTTTCAGCTATCTGTCCCTCATGGCTGGAATGTTCTTTATCACCTCAGACTCCAAACTTCCATTAAGACTCAGCCTAAATCCCATCTTCTAAAAGAAGCCTTTCCAAGTCCCACCTAATCTTTAATCCTCCCCTCTGAAATTGTGTCTACTCTGTATGCACTGATAATGTACATGCATGGTTGTTTGCACATTGTTTCTTCCATTAAAATGGGAGCTTCTTGAGGACAAGGATTGTGTTTTTGCCTTTCTCTGTATACTCAGCAGTTAGCACAATGCCTGGCACATAGTAGGTGCTAAGAATGGTTGTTGATGATGATTAGCCAAAAGAAAACAAAAGGCAAGCGAGTCAGTCACTTATTTAACAAAAATGAAGAGATTACAAGGATATTCAGAAAGCACCAAAGACACATGAGACAGCTGGAGAATGTCCATGCTGAACTAAGTATGTACTGGAAAACAACAAGCTGCATGTAATAAGACTCATGTTTTTGTATGCAATCCTTTTTTTATTATTCTACTCTCAGGGGCACTAGAAGTCATGAGAGTTAAGAAAGGTCTCGTGTAGGAGTGATACTTGAGCTAAGCTTTGAAAGAAGGTACAGTTTCTAAGAGGTAGGTGTGAAGAGGAAAGACATTCCTGTCATGAGATACAGTAAGAGGAAAGCCAAAGAGATGGGAGATAGAATACCAAGTACAATGAACACAGGATTTTTTGGTTGGGATGTAGTAGACATGGGGCATTGTAACCAAAGCCTGACTTAGCCTAGTCCCCTAGTAGGTCAAGCCTGAGATGAGAACCAAATGAAATACTGGTAGTCCATGTAACAGTTAACAAAAACAGTTAACAAAAAACTTTTCCTAGCCATAGCAGAGAAAAGTTGTTAATGGATACTGAATGAATGAACAAATGAATGAATGAAAGAAAAAGCATTTATTCCACTGGGGATACAAACTGAAAAGCAAGATCATTCCTATTCTCAAGAATCTCACAGCCTAAAAGAGGGAGATAACATATATAAAGAGGTCTCTACTACAACAGAGACAGAAAGGCCCAGAAAGCAAAGTACATGGTAAAGTAACTTCTCTAATGTGATTTCCATTGCCAAAATCCCCTCAGTTTCCGATGCTGAACCATTTGACAGTGCCTGCACTTTCGGGATGATAAGTATCTTTTTCAAGTCTTCAGAAGCTCTGGCTGTTGAGGAGGTGGGGGCTGCAGCACCAGCAAAGAGAGTTACTAGGTTGTGTATCCACCAAGATTGCTCCTCTGGGCCACAGCAGTAGTGGCTGGGCTGGAAGCAATATGCTGCTATTCCAGGGCTCTTGGGCTCAAAGTCCTGGGCTGTCTCCATCAAGGTCTAAGTTGGCAATGGTGGTTAGATGACACCTGCTGTCTCTTGTTAATTCCTGAAGGTGCCCTGTGGCTTCAGTATGCCTTCCCAGTGAGTGGCAACTGGACTCAAAAGACCAGAAAGTCACGTCAGGGACCCCAGCCTCAGTCCTCTGAGCCAATTAAATCTGGAGGAGTTTCTAAGCCTTTAGATAAAAGAAAACGAGCTGGCCTTAAAATATTCCTATTACAAAGAGGATGTAAAAAAAAAAACCTGGAAAGGCAGATTGGAGCCAGATTGTGAAGGGATTTGAGTGCCACACAGAGGGGTCCATATTTTATCCTACAGAGAAGAGGGAAAGAGTGGCACTTCCTGAATTGGGGGTGGGAGTAGGTAATATGGTCAGATGTGAGCGTTAGGAAAATCACTTTGGTGACTATGTGAAAGAGGCCTTGGAGGGAGAAGAGACCTGAGGCAGAGAGATCATCTAGAAGGCAACTGCAAATAGGCAGGCCAGAAGCCATCAGGGCTTCACCAAGGGTCATGCTTGAATGTGACAGGAGCATGAGAGGGATAGTTAATTGTTCAAAGGACATGCATTTCTCTACCATAAACACTTTAAGAGATTCTCCTCTGCAAAATCATAAAAGAAAGAAAAGCAAAACTTTAGCAAAAGCAGTTAGGTGTCTTTGTATTTCCCCTCTGTGAAGCACTACATTAATTTGAAAGCAAACTTACGGCACCTCTGTTCGAGGGCGCAAAGTTGAGGCTGCCTGAAGAAGCTGATGGGGAGCAGCGGCATCTGGTGCTCTGGCTTCTTCCCACTTGATTTGAACCCTAACCCTAATCTCTGCCCACAAGACCTACCTGGGGGTTGTTTTTTCTGCCTTTCTTCCTTGAACAGGTGAGCTGGTTATGCATAGCAACTATTTCCTTCTCTCTACTGCCACTGCCACAGGCTTGACTGTGACAGTATCTTCCTACGAGGACTTCCCACATCCATGGTATCACCTCTTCACTGTATTCTGAATA
This sequence comes from Vombatus ursinus, assembly GCF_900497805.2. Lineage (NCBI taxonomy): Eukaryota > Metazoa > Chordata > Mammalia > Diprotodontia > Vombatidae > Vombatus > Vombatus ursinus. The sequence continues at coordinate 3,276,186 of NW_020954681.1, forward strand.
CCGCTACCCTAATATGCCTTCTTCCGCATATGCATTTGCATCACTGATTTCCTCCAAAATCTTCAGTGGCTCCCTACTTTTCTGCCTCAGCTTTCCACAGTCATAAAGACTGGGTTTTTGTCAAGTGTGGAAGTGCTGCAGCATCTGACAACCTGACCCCTCCAGTGATAGGCACAGGAGTTTTGACCTGCTCCATTTGCTATCTGGGTCAGTCTGTCATTCCTTGGTTATCTTGGTGACCCTCTACTTCCGAAGGATCACCATAATGGAGCCAAACTTAATTCAGACACCATACCATAGCTCAGAGCTCCAAAGTTCAAGTGATTCTCCAATCTCACCCTCCTGCAGGAGCAGAGAGTACAGGTCTGTACCACAAAACCTGGTGCCTTCCCTGTGCTATGAAACAAAGCTGGAGAAAATCAAGAAACTGTGTTGGCTAGATCCACTACAAATTCATGTCACCAAATTTCAACTGGGTCCTCACTGCAATAAAGCAATCCTTTTGCTCCTTCCTTGGTGACTAATCGCTATTACACTTATCACAGTGGTTCTACCAAACCTTTCCATCACTCCTCAAATCTCTCATGACTCCCCCACCTCTCACCCTCTCAGCTGGGAACATTGACTGACTGATTTCCATAGTCTAATACCACTCCACCTTTCCAATTCAGTCTTGTATTATTGTCCTTCTCGACACGCTAGAAAAAATGAACAAATCTATGCCCCTGGAAAATACAAATTTGGCTTTTATGCCTCTGTACCTATTTGCCCCTTAGGCCTGGAGTGCCTCACCTCCTTCTCCCTGCTTGCTGAGTTCCTACCCTCCTTTCAAGCCCAAATAAAATGGTATCTCCTCTATAAAGCCTCCTCTGATTTCACAGATGGATAATCAGCTTCTCCCTCAGACTTCAAGTCAAACATTGCTTTGGTAACTCACATTTCATATATCTTGTGGGTTAAAATGGTCTGTGTTGGTGTAATCTACTTCCTAGACTTTAAGCCCCCTGAGGGCAGGTACCACATCTTATTCAAACTTTATTTCTTTCAGTGTCTTCTAGAGTGCCTTGTAATGGAAAGTCTAATATTTAGGTTGAAAAAAAAATCAATTTCATAAGTCCAAGGTGGAGGAGGAAGGGCTAAATAGCAATTTTTCTGGGGAAAAAAAATGGGAGTTTTAATGGACTACAGGCTGCAAATGAGTATGATATATATGGCAAGCTACTGTGATCTCCAGCTCCATTAAAATAGGAACAGTGTCCAGGACCAAGGAGAGAGAATCCTAGTACATTCTGCTTGTGTCAAACCACATATGGATTACCACATTCAGTTCTGATTACCACATCATAGGAAGGATATTGACAAACTGGAGAGAAAGGGCAATAAGAGACTTTTTAGGGAAAACCACATTAGTCAGGAAAGAGATAAGGAGTTAGAATAGTAGTTAGTCAACCTAACTGTATGACCTTGGGCAAGTCATTTAATGTCATCTTTAAAATGAAGGAATTGAACTCTATTTTCTCCTACAATCCATCCCATCTCTAAAGCTATGATTCAATTTTATCATCCTATTTTCTAGAAAATTGTGCTGTGTTTGTAGCTGAAGGAGAAAAGAGTATTCAATAGAAAGAATGAGGAACACTGTCAGAATCTACAGTAAGGCCAAGGAAGATGAAGACTGGAAAAAAAAATAATAACTGGATTTGGCAATTGGGAAATGATGAGTGAGAAAATGGTTTCCCAAGAGTAGCAGGGATAGGAGTCTGACTGCAAGGAGTTGAGGAGAAAGTAAATTGCAGAGAAGTGACAAGATCAATTGTTACCCAACACTTTCAAGTGAGCAGTGAGAGAGAGGGGAGGGATGGGAAAGAAGTATCAAAGGATGGACTAAATTTAGGGCTTGTGGAGGCATGAGCACATTTATTGACAGATGGTTAAGAGTAAGAGGTAGTAGGAGATGAGTGAGAGAGAAGGTGATTATGGGGAGGAATTATAGAAGGGGGTATGCTCAGCAGCACACTTGGTTGGGTTTAAGAAAGGTAAGAATCTCTTTTCTTATGTGGCCAGAGGGAAAGGAAAACGGAATGATTAAAAATCAAATTTGGAGAAATACTGAAGGGTACCTAGTTCATACCACCTAACCCTAAACAGGAATCCCTTGTATAAATTCCTTTTTCTTTCATTTTAATAAACATGGACATTTCAATATACAAAGAAGAACACAAAAGAGGATTGCAAAGAAAAAATGAATTTCTGTTATAATTTTTTTAAATGTTTATTAAAGTACAAAACTTCCCTCTTGTTTACAACCCCTTCTGAATTTTACTTCTTTCCTTTCTCTACTTTCTCTCCCCTTTGGTGATCTCATTTATTTTTATGGTATCAACTATCTTCTATGCAGATGATTCTCAAATCTACATACGCAGCCCTGTCCCCTCACCTTAGTGCCAGAATTGCAATTCAAACACCTTTCCCATAGGGAAGTCTCACCAGCACTCCATGTTCCACAAGGCTAACACAGAATCCATTCCTCCTATAACTGTTCTACCTCCTCCTGACCTTCACATTCTTTTTTCAGTGGTGCATTCATCCCGCAAGACAGTCATACATGCTCATTACTTAAGCAGACCCTTTCCCACTTCCAATACATTCAATTTTTGGTTATATACTCTGGGGAGGCAAGAACCATGTTTTACCCTTTCCCTTTTTAATTACCCCAGCAGAAACAATGGCTTGCACATGATTCAGGAGTGGGGAACCTGTGACCTCGAAGCCACATTCAGTCAAAGGGCAGCACTTGAGGACCTAGAAGGCCACAAGTTCCCCACCTCTGCGATAGGTACTTAATAAATATTCAGTGACTAAATGAAGGAAGAGACTGTTAATTCTAGTTAGTCACCAAGTTTTGTCAATTCTGTCTTCATAACATCTTGAGTATAACTAGGACAGGATGACCAAAGTTTTGTCTAGGATGTGAAAATTAGAGGAAGTGGACAGTACTTGGAGACCATGAACAGACCCCCTACAATTTTACTGACAAATGGTTGTCCAACAACTTAAATGAGACAGGACCCCGCTACTGCTCAGGCTAACCTTTCTACCTTTCAGTGCCTCTAACGATGGGGTGCGCAAAGCCCATTATGTGAATTCTCTCATTATAAAGAAAAGCGAAACTATATATGTACTTAAAGCTACAAGAAGACTTGCAGACTATTTCTTTACCACCATGACCTGTCCTTAATTTCTTTATGAGACTATAAACACAGCAAGAATAATAGTTAAGAATTAATAATCAACATACCTAAGTGGGGAGCTATATTTTAAACTGTGCTTCTCTATTAATATAGTCTAGCAGCTCTCCAAGTGTGGGAATCACTAACACCCTTTCAGGGGGTCTGCAAGGTCAAAACTATTTTCATAATAATACTAAAATATTTTAATTTCTAATATGGTAAATACTGATAGATATAACCAACATAAAAAAACTCTGTGAGGGGTCCTCAATAATAATTAAGAATATAAAGGTGTCCTGATACCAAAAACTTTGAAAAACACTGCTATAGTTAATGGAATTGGGAATGTCCATCTGAAGAATTTTGGGGTGCCCTCAACACTCTAACTCATGGTACTAAAAAGAAACTAAATTATGTTAGAAACATACACTGTTCAGTACACAGTAGGAACTGGAAGAAAAAAACCATCAATCATTAGCTATTAATAGATGTCACTTCTTAATTGTGGAAAAATAACATTTCATCCATGAGAAGCAAGACGTGAACCCAAAAGGGAAGCAATATCCTAACCGTTAGCTAAAGGGACAGAATTAAAAGAAGAAATAAAGTACTATATCAATAGAAGCAATGATCACTTTACTTCCTTGTGGTAACTTTCATACTGAAGAATTTCAAATTTTCACAAAATATGAATAAATTAGGTAGTCAGACCACTTCCCTACAGGGAGTGATAGATTGTAAGATCTTAGTGCATGAACAAGAATGGTAATCCAAGTAAACACTATAGGTTTCCTCTGCCTAGAGGGGAAGGATCATAAGCAATCCAGAAGTAAAGGCTCAGTGAGAAGAGTTGGACTTTCAATAGAGAAAGAAGAAGGGACAGAAACACCAAAATGGCAGGCAATGGCCTAACAGTCAGAGAAAGAATGACAGAGATGCTCCAGCAAGGGCAGTGAATGGAGATGAAGATTGAGGCATTATGGCAGCATAAAGCCTCTCTCAGCTGCCCGCCTCTTCTGCTTCAGATGCCTAAGAAGGAGGCATGGCTGGAATGGACTGGTGAGGTCTTCTTCTCCAGCCCAATCCTACCACACGCAGATTACAGGCATTTACTAAAAGATTTTTTCTATTCTTCAAGTTGTATTTAACTTTTTATTTTTTTTAACTTCTGAGTCAATGGTGTCTTTCTTAGTATGTTCTGTAAGATAGTAAGATATATGCCATATATTCCTTGGGATATATGCCAAGTAGTCAAATCTCCAGGTCAGAGAGACTGGATATTTTATTTTCTTTCTTAACATAGTTCCAAAAAGAGCCTTAAAAGTTGTTTTCTCATTGACATAAAATTATCACAGGTCATAGCTTCTTTAAGATTTGTTTGTAATTGCAAATGAGGGCAGGATGCTAATGAATGGCTGGATTGGTAAAAAGAGAAAGACAGAGGTCTGGTATGCTCTAAAATAGTTACTGTTGTTGGAGGTGGCGGTAGTGGTGTTTATTGTAGCATGTTGTACAAGGGATTCCTGTTTAGGGTTAGGTGGTATGAACTAGGTACCCTTCAGGATTTCTTGGTTCTGTTGATATCACTCTGTATCACTTCATCCAAGTCTTCTTATGCCTCTGTGTATTCTTCATACAAATCATTATGTTTTTGTAATATATTACATCACGAACTACAATTTGCTTAGCAATTCCCCAATTAACAGGCTATCACTCTGTTTCCAGGTCTTTGCTATGACAAAAAGTACTGCCTTAAATATTTTGGAGCCAATGGTGCCTTTCTTTCTATAGTTAACTTCCTTGGGATATACGTCAAGCAGTCAAATCTCCAGATTAAAGAGATTGGATGTTTTAGTCTCTTTCATAACATAGTTCCAAAGACCTTTCGAGAATGGACAGCTCCACCAACAATGCATTAATCTGCCTGTCTTTCCAGAGCTCCATGATCACTATTTCAATTTCTTTGTCACATGACTTCACCCAACAAACACTCCCAGAACCTATAAAATGTACAAGGCCCTATACCATACAGTCAGGATCCAACAGTTTGCGGAAAATACAGTATCTGCCTTTAGAATGTAACCTACTACGTTACTTACAACATATTCACAGAGAGCTATAAGACAAGATACAATAGAAATATGTAAGAAGCATGAATGGAGTATTATTAATGAGGAGCAATGAGAAAAAATCACTCCAGCTGAGAGGTGCAAGAACCATTACAACTTTCTTCAGTCCTGTATATTTTCCACTGGCCAAACTAGCACATATAATACTTGATGTCAGGAAGAAGAAATCACTTTACAATGAGCTAGATTGAGGTCTAGCCAAGGCCTGTTCAAGCATAACCCTTTGCCTAAAAACCCACTTTAAGCCAGAATTCTAGAGTTTGGACAACTGAAAAAAATTTCTTTTTTTATGGTGATTTTTATTTATTTTTTTGTTCTCACCATTTACTTCCACAAGATTCTGAGTTCCAAATTTTCACCCCATCTCACCCCTCCCCCCACCCCAAGATTGCATGCATTCTGAATACCCCTTCCCCTAGTCTGCCTTCCCTTCTGTCTCTTCCCCCTTCACTTATTTCCTTCCCCTTCAGTTTTCATGTAGGGCAGGATGGATTTCTATACCCCATTTCCTGTATTTCTTATTTCCCAGTTACATGTGAAAACATTTTTTTACACATGTGTTTTGAAAACTTTGGGTTCCAAATTTTCTCCCTTCCTCCTTCCCCACCCACCCTCATTGAAAAGACAAGTAACTCATTATAGGTTATACATGTGCAGTTATGCAAAACACTTCCATAGTAGATATGCTGTGAAAAACTAACTCTATTTCCCTTAATCCTATCCCACTTCCCCCATTTATTCTATTCTTTCTTTTGACTCTGACCCTCCTCAGAAGTACTTGCTTCTGAGTACCCCCTTTCCCAATCTGCCCTCCTCTCTATCATCCCCCTACTCTCTTGTCCCCTTCCCCCCTCTATTTTCCTGTAGGGTAACACAGATTTCCATACCCAATTGAGTGTGTATGTTATTCCCTCCTTAAGTCAAATTCTATGAGAATAAGATTCACTCATTCCTTCTCACCTTTCCCCATTTCCCCTACACTGTAAGAGCCTTTTCTTTTCTGTTTTTTTTTGTGAGATAATTTACCCCATTCTACCTCTCCCTTTCTCCTTCTTCTAAGTACAATCCTCTCTCACCCCTTAATTTTATTCTCCAGATATGACCCCTTCATTTTCAACTCACCCTGTGCCCTCTATCCATCTATCAATCTATATCTATATCTATATATACATACATATAATTTTTCCCTTCCAACTACTCTAATACTGACAAAGGTCTCATGAGTTACAAATATCATCTTTCCATGCAGGAATGTAAACAGTTCAACCTGAATAAGTCTCTTATGATTTTCTCTTTCCTGTTTACCTCTTCATGTTCCACTTGAGTCTTGTATTTGAAAATCAAATTTTCCATTCAGCTCTGGTCTTTTCATCAAGAATGCTTGAAAGTCCTCTATTTCCCTGAATGACCATTTTTCCCCCGCAGCATTATACTCAGTTTTGCTTGGTAGGTGATTCTTGATTGTAAGTCTATCTCCTTTGCCCTCTGGAATATTAGATTCCATGCCCTTCAGTCCCTTAATGTAGAAGCAGCTACATCTTGTGTTATCCTGATTGTGTTTCCACAATACTTGAATGTCTGGCTGCTTGTAATATTTTCTCCTTGACCTGGAAACTCTGGAATTTGGCTACAATATTCCTAGGAGCTTTCCTTTGGGGATCTCTTTCAGGCGGTGATCGGTAGATTCTTTCCATTTCTATTTTGCCCTTTGGTTCTAAAATATCAGGGCAGTTTTCCTGGATAATTTCTTGAAAGATGATGTCTAGGCTCTTTTTTTGATCATGGCTTTCAGATAGTCCAATAATTTTTAAATTTTCTCTCCTGGATGTATTTTCCAGGTCAGTTGTTTTTCCAGTGAGATATTTCACATTGTTTTCTAATTTTTCATTCTTTTGGATTTGTTTTACAGTGTCTTGATTTCTCATAAAATCACTGGTTTCCAATTGCTCTATTCTAATTTTTAAGGAAGTATTTTCTTCAGTAATCTTTTGGACTTCCTTTTCCATTTGGCCAATTTTGCTTTTTAGGGCATTCTTCTCCTCATTGGCTTTTTGGACTTCTTTTGCCATTTGGGTTAGGCTATTTTTTAAAGGTGTTATTTTCTTCAGTATTTTTTTGGGGTCTCCTTTAGCAAGCTGTTGACTTGTTTTTCATGATTTTCTTGCAAAACTCTCAGTTTTTCCTCTGCTTCTCTTACTTGCTTCTCAAAATCCCTTTTGAGCTCCTCCAAGGCCTGGGACTGATTCATATTCTTCTTGGAGGCTTTGGATGTAGGAGCTTTGGCTTCATTGTCTTCTTCTGCTTGTATGTTTTGATCTTCTTTGTCACCAAAGTAAGATAATATAGTCTGACTCTTTTTGCACTGTTTACTCATGATCCCGACCAATTACTTGAGTTTTAAACTCTTTGTTAAGGTAAAAGTCAGTTTCCAATGTGGAGAATGTACTGTCCCAAGCTTCAGGGGTTTGTACAGCTGTTTTCAGAGATACTTCTAGAGACCTGAAAATTTTCAGTTCTTCCAAGGTGGTATGATAAGGTGCGAGGTGTTTTTTCTCCACTGCCACAAGCTCCACCACGCCACCACTCCTCCTCGCCCCAGGACTGCCCCTCAGAACTGTGACCCAGATCCAAGCACGGGCAAAGCAAGAGATTCCTGCTTTGGCCCTGGCAAAGAGATCCCTGCAATCCCCCTCTGATCAGCCACTCGATTCCCCCTCAGTCTGTGGGCCAGAAGCTCAGGAAACAGCCACGGTCCCGGGGGTGGCTGAGACATAGCTCCTTCTCTCACCGCAGTCACAGACTTTTCCCACTGACCTTCTAAGTTGTCTTTAGTGTTTGTGGGTTGAGAAGTCTGGAAACCGTCACAGCTGCCTGCGATTCAGTCCTCTGAGGCCTGCTCCAGGGTCGCTGCTACAGCCTGCGCACCCACACCGAACCATGCTCCTCTCCCCACCCGGTGCGATATACCTTTCTGATCAACCATCCAGGCTGTCTTTGGCTGGAAATTTGTTTCACTCTGTCTTTTTGTGGGTTCTGCTGCTTTAGAATTTGTTTAGAGCCATTTTTATAGGTATTTGGAGGGGTTTGGGGGGAGAGCTCAAGCAAGTCATTGCTTTCCCTCCACCATCTTGACTCTGTCCCCCTATTATATCTGAAAAAGACTTCTTACTGTTACTCTTGTGTAAATCTCTCCCCCTTCTAATCCATCCTTTACATACCTGCCGAAATGATTTTCCTAACCTATAGATCTGATCATGTTACCTTGCTACTCAATAAACTTCAGCATCTCCCTATTATCTCCAGAATCAAATACAAACTCCTCTTTCTGACATAGAAAGCTATCTATCACCTGACCCTTTTTTGCCTTCCCAGTCTTCTTAAGCTCTATTCACTGCCACATACTCTATAGTTCAGCTATACTAGACTATTTACTGTTCCATGAATGCTACATTATATCTTTCATATCTTTGTTTTAGAAATGGATATTTCTAGAGGGCAGCTAGGTGGCGCAGTGCATACAGCACCGGCCCTGGATTCAAGAGGACCTGAGTTCAAATCCGGCCTCAGTCACATAACACGTACTAGCTGTGTGACTAACCCCATTGCCTAGCCAAAAAAAAAAAAAAAAAAAAAAGAAATGGATATTTCTATGCTTGCAATGCTCTCCTTCTAAAATCTCTACCTCTTCTCTGGCTTCATCCAAAATTCAGCTTGAATTCTCCTGTAGAAGGCCATTCAAAGTCTGTCCAGTTGCTAAAGTCTTTCTTTCTAGTCTATATCTATTTCTTCACAAGTTGTTTCCCCCCATTAGAATGTACTCTCCTTGAGGTCAAAGATTACTTTTATAGTTCTTTATATTTCCAGTGCTTAGAACAGTGCCTGGAACATTGTAAGCACTCAATAAATGCTTGTTGACTTATAGTCCACCCACCCATCTGCTACTGGGGAGAGAGCTCCTTACCTCTGACAGAAGTTCTTGTACATGTACAGTAAAATCCCATCCCCAGGGATCAGAACATTCCTCAGGTAAATAGAGTAGCTCCAACTTTTTAGGGCTATGTAGACATTGCTAAGTGATGTAGCTAATACACTGCTGGGATTAGAGTCAAGAAGACTCATCTGCCGAGTTCAAATCTGGCCTCATACACTTACTAGCTATGTGACCCTGGGTTAATCACTTAAGCCTGTTTCCTCAGTTTTCTCATCTGTAAAATGAGCTGGAGAAGGAAATGGCAAACCACTTCAGTATCTCTGCCAAGAAAACTCCAAATGGGGTCACAAAGAGTCAGAGATGACTAAAAAAACATTGCTAACTTCTTGCTATCTCTGTTTAGTTACCAACAAAGTCTAGCCAAACTTTGTGTATACTCTTTGTGTCAGAACATGAGAATCCTTTGAACCAAGGATATTGAGCTAAGACAATTGAGCCTGCATTAGAATTCCTGGGTATCTACAAGACAGGAGGAAAGGAAAGGTTTCATGGCAAAGTTAGCATCTGTACTATCAAGTCAATTTAAAAAAAATAAAAGTCACAACAATCAAACTGGCCATGGAGGGATACAATGACTAAGACTTCCCTTTACTAAAACTCTAAAGCCATCATAGAATCATTATGTAAAGTATATTTTTTTTAAAAAATCACTTTATTCATTTCTACATAACTTTAGCTACCACCTCTCATTTTTAGAAATCTGTTCCACTTTTATGATAGTAGACAAGTAGCTCCTGAATCAGAAAATATTCATTTGTACACTCCTTCAAAATCATCCTCAATGAGATGTATTGAGCCAGGCTACTTGAATGAAAGTTGGTAAGTTTGAGATGTTACTATCCTTGTCTTATTCAAGTTACCTCCCTGAAAACCATATTTTGCAAAAGCCTCTCCAAATCAATAACACTTAAAGACTTCTTGAGCAAGAAGCAACTCTTAAAAATTTCATTTTGATCAGCGAAGTGAAAATGCAGCAGAAATATAAGAGTTGTACTTGGCACCTCTCTGGTTCAGAGAGTAATTGTGCAATTGAAGAGTGATGACAAGTTGAAGTCACCCTTTCTCCCACCTTTCTACCCTCACAATTCAAAAGGATCCTTGATCTAGGGGCTGAGAACTTCCACATGACTAACTAGCAGAGAAGAACAGTGAGAGATCCTAAAGTGAATGACTAAAAGGCCCAAAACGTTAACATACATCATCAGACATATGAAAGAAAAGGGGGAAAATCAATCAAACTCAGCATCAGAACTACTTGTATATAAGCAAAGGGTCCATGATTCTATATTCCAGAAAGTGTATTCTTCTCTGATAAAACTTACATTTGAAGGGAAAGGAGACTCATCCTTGGTAAGGTATACTAAAGTTCTTTTATATGAATATGAGAAAACTCTAGGCAAGCCAACTTCCTTATTGAGTCTTGTAAATTCTTTTCTAGCCCTTTGGCTGGAATGCAATCCTCCTTATCAAATCCACATATATGTCTTTTAAGACCCAACTCAGGGATGACTGGCAAAGATTGTGAAGAGGAGGCATTAGAATCTAGTTCCTCCCTACTACTACTCCAACGATGATCAGGGTCTTGTTTCCATTGCAAGATTGAGGATTCAGACCATAGATGAATAACCAGGGCAGAGGGTACAACGAAGTCTGGTCCAATAGCTCTTCCACTCTGACCTAGGATGAGAGATTCAGCCCATAGGCAGGTAATAAGAACAAGGATTGTGGACCAGGGGTATACCTATAGATCTGTTGCACTGAATTATAGGGCTTCACAGTTAGCAGAAAGGGTATGGGGCAAGCAAATGTCTACTCCAACTCCAACCAGGGCACTAAGTGTCTACTCCAGCCCCAAGTGCAGTTATGTTGCCTGCCCAAATCCAAACCAAGTTAAAGAATCTGCAAAGATCAGACCAAGAAGGGAGTAGTTACATCAAGACTTACATCAGATCACCTAGGACTATCGAAAGTTTGCAGGTTGGGGAGCGGAGCCAAGATGGCAGAGTAAAAGCAGTGACTTGCTTGAGCTCTCTACCAAACCCTTCTAAATACCCATAAAAAATGGCTCTAAACAAATTCTAAAGCAGCAGAACCCACAAAAAGACAGAGTGAAACAAATTTCCAGCCCAAGACAACCTGAATGGTTGATTGGAAAGGTCTATTGTGCCAGGCTGGGAAAGCAACACAGTTCAGCGTGGGCCATGCAGGCTGTGCAGGCAAAGACCAGACCTCAGTGAACCTGGAACAGTCCTCAGGGGATTGAATAAAAGGGAGCTGTGGCATTTTCCAGACTCCTCAATCCACAAACACCAAAGACAACTTAGAAGGTCAGTAGGAAAGGTCTGTTTGACCACAGTGAGAGAGGGGCTCGGTCTGGCCCCAGTCCCAGCGCAAGCCCAGGGTGGCTGCTACTTCCAGAGCTTCCAGCCCACAGACTGAGGGGGAATTGAGTAACTGATCAGAGGGGGATTGCAAGGATCTCTTTTTTGGTGCTGAGGAAGGATTCTCTTGCTTTGCCCATGCTTGGATCTGGGTCACAGTTCTGGGTGGCGATCCTGGGGTGAGGAGGAGCGCTGGTGTGGTGGAGTATGTAGTGGCGGTGGAGAGGGGAATCCTCTTCACACTTCCAAGGCAGAAAAGAGTGCTTGTGGTCAGGCATAGAGCAGAGCACAGGCCAGAAAAGGAGGAAACACTTCACCCTTGATCATATCACCCTAGAAAAACTGAAAATTTACAGGTCCCTACAAGTATCTCTGAAAACAGCTACACAAAACCCCCAAATATCATATTCCAAGCCCTCCAGTCCCTTAATGTAGAAGCTGCTAAATCTTGTGTTATCCTGATTGTGTTTCCACAATACTTGAATTGTTTCTTTCTGGCTGCTTGCAATATTTTCCCCTTGACCTGGGAACTCTGGAATTTGGCTATAATACCTCTGGGAGTTTTCCTTTTGGGATCTGTTTCAGCAGGTAATTGGTGGATTCTTTCAATTTCTATTTTACCTTATGGTTCTAGAATATCAGGGCAGCTTTCTTTGATAATTTCTTGAAAGATGATGTCTAGGCTCTTTTTTTTTTTTAACCATGGCTTTCAAATAGTCCAATAATTTTTAAATTTTCTCTCCTGGATCTATTTTCCAGGTCAGTTGTTCTTTTCAATGAGATATTTCAAATTGTCTTTTCTTCTTTCATTCTTTTGGTTTTGTTTTACAATTTCTTGATTTTTCATGAAGTCATTGGCTTCCATTTGCTCCATTCTAATTTTTTTTTTTTTAGGCAATTGGGGTTAAGTGACTTGTCCAGGGTCACACAGCTAGTTAGTGACAAGGATTTGGTCTGAGGCCAGATTGGAACTCAGGTCCTCCTGACTTCAGGGCTGGTGCTCTATCCACTGTGCCACCTAGCTGCCCCCCATTCTAATTTTTAAGGAAGTATTTTCTTCAGTGAGCTTTTGGACTTCCTTTTCCATTTGACCAGTTCTGCTTTTTAAGGCATTCTTCTCCTCATTCGCTTTTTGGACCTCTTTTGCCATTTGGGTTAGTCTATTTTTAAGGTGTTTTTTTCTTCAGTATTTTTTTTAGGTCTCCTTTAGCAAGTGGTTGATTTGTTTTTCATGATTTTCTTACATCACTCTCATTTCTCTTCCTAGTTTTTCCTCTACTTCTCTTACTTGCTTCTCAAAATCCTTTTTGAGCTCCTCCATGGCCTGGGAATGATTTATATTTTCTTGGAGGCTTTGGATGTAGGAGCTTTGACTTTGCTGTCTTCTTCTGGTTGTATGTTTTGATTTTCTTTGTCACCAAAGAAAGATTCTATGGTCTGAGTTTTTTGCACAGTTTGCTCATGTTCCCAGCCAATTACTTGAGTTTTAAACTCCTTGTTAAAGTAGGGGTCTGCTTCCAGGGTAGAGAATGTACTGTCCTAAGCTTCAGGGTTTTTCTGCAACTGTTTTCAGAGATACTTCTAGTGACCTGTAAATTTTCAGTTCTTCCAGGGTAGTATGATCAAGGGTGAGGTGTTTCCTCCTTTCCTGGCCTGTGCTCTGGACTATGAATGACCACAAGCACTCTTTTCTGCCTTGGAACTGTGAGGAAGATTCCCTCTCCACTGCCGCTACAAGCTCCACCACACCAGCCCTCCTCCTCGCCCCAGGACTGCCCCACCCAGAACAGTGACCCAGATCCAAGCATGGGCAAAGAAAGACAATCCTGCCTCAGCACCAGCAAAGAGATTCCTGCAATCCCCCTCTGATCAGTTACTCAATTCCCCCTCAGTCTGTGGGCCAGAAGCTCTGGAAGAAGCCACCACCGGGGCTTCTGGGGTTGTGCTGGGACTGGGGCCAGACTGAGCCCTCTCTCACTGTGGTCAGACAGACCTTTCCTACTGACCTTCTAAGTTGTCTTTGGTGTTTGTGGGTTGAGAAGTCTGAAAAGTGCCACAGCTCCCATTGATTCAACCCCCTGAGGACTGTTCCAGGTTCACTGAGGTCTGGTCTTTACCTACGCAGCCTGCATGGCCCACGCTGAACTGTGTTTCTCTCCCAGTCTGGCACAAAATACCTTTCCAATCAACCATCCAGGTTGTCTTGGACTGGAAATTTGTTCCACTTTGTCTTTTTGTGGGTTTTGTTGCTCTAGAATTTGTTTAGAGCCATTTTTACAGGTATTTGGAAGGGTTTTAGAGAGAGCTCAGGCAAGTCACTGCTTTTACCCAACAAAGTTTCAAGTATAGAAGTAAGGCTAAGAGAATGAGTAAATGAAAAAGGACATGAATCATAACAAGTTATTATGGAACCAAGGATTCCAAAGACAAGACAGAAGAAGAAATGATTCCAACACATCAAAAAGCAAACCCTCAAAGAAATACACATATTGGCCACAAGGTCAGCTAGAATTCCTGGAAGAAATAAATCAAGTTTAAAAATAACATTATAGATGAAAAGAAAGCTCAAGAGAAAAGAACAGGAAAAGATATGAGAGTTCTTGAGGAAAGACTTTGAAGAAGTAATAGATTATTATAAAAGGTGCAAAGCCTTATCAAGGTAATATACAACTACTTGAAAATTGGAATGGACCAAACAGAAGTTAATAACTCCATGAGAATAAAGGAAATATTACATAACAGTCAAAATTCTGAAAAAAAATAGAAGAAAATGTAAGAAAAATTATATCCAAAACAAATTACCTGGAAAACAGGTCAAGGAGAGATAACTTATGAATAGTTACAGTATTTGAAATCCATGCAAAATAAAAAGAGCCTAGATATTTTACTTAATAAACTATGAATGAAAACTTGCCAGATCTACAAGAAGCACAGGGCTTCTGAAAATGAAAAGAAAAAGGATCACAAGTCACTTCTTAAATGAATTCCCAAAATGAAAGCTCCCTGGAAAGTCATATGCAAAATTAAGAACTTCCAAGACAAAGAAAAAAATTACAAATAGCTAGAGGGGGGTTGTGTTCCAAGTACTGACAAACCAATTGGGATTATGCAAGATTTGGCAGCTACCATTAAAGAAACAGAGAACTTGGGATATGAAATTACAAAAGGCAAAAGATATAAGCTTATAACCAAGAATAATTTATTCAGTGAAGCTGAGTCCAATTATATGGAAGAAGGGATGGATTTTTAATTAAACATAGTATTTCCAAGTATTCCTGATGAAAAGACCAAAGTTAAGTAAAAAATTTGAAATAGAAAGGAGTGAAGAGAAATGGCAAGGTAAAACAAGTGAATAACCATGACGGACTAACCAAAGATAAAGTAAAGAAGAAGGAAAAAAATAGCAAAAAATTGAAATGAAAGAAGAAATGAAATGAAATGAAAGAAGAAAGAAATGAAAGAAGGAAAAAAATGGACAAAAGGATGTGGGAAATTACTTTCTCACAATACTATCATAATCAGAGTGTGCAAACAAAAGACTGTACAAACAGCAAGAGATAAGGCAAGTGGCATTACATGAACCTCACTTTCACCTAAAACAGTCAAATGAGGGTAGAACATGAATACACATATACAGACACACACTTTGATATAGAAAGGCATTCATTTCAACAGAGAAACAAGAGGGAATGGAGATGGGGGAGAAATGGAGAGGAAGGAATAAGAGGGAAGGGAAATACAGGAAGGAACTAGTCATAAGCAAAACAAATACTAACCTAAGTTAATGGATCTAAAAGAGATGTTTAAAAGGAAAAAAAGAAAGAAAGAAAAGGCAAGAAACTGTGACTGGGGACTGGGTGAGTAGAAGTTAATAGAGATAGGGGAGCAGAAGCAAATACCATCAAGGACAGAATATTTGTGCTCTTCTTTGCGCTCCTTTTCCTGACTCTAGGCCCAGCACTCTATCCACTACAGTGCCACTTAGCTGTTTACATGCATCTATCCTGTTCCCAACACTACCACAAGATACTTCAGAGAAATTTAAGTAAATTTATACAGATGAAATTAGTAATTCCATAATATTCCCCTCTTTTACCAGTGTAGCAACCCTGCCAAAAAAGAAATGAAGTTAATGTGGAATATCCTATTATTTATAAAATCACATAGTATCTTTATAATACCTGCCTTCTTTCTTGATGATCATTAGCCATCAATTTAATCACATCCCCTAGAGAATTGCCAGTAATCAAACTCAAACTCACTGGCTAATGTTTGCATTCTCAACTCTTCTTTTTGGAAAAATCAGGATAGTTGTTGTTAATCTATTCTACAGTACCTCTGACATTCTTTATATTCTTCTACAGGAGCATTCTAGTCTGTAGTTCCCCTGGACCTGGTTTCTTGAACCTGCCATATAGGCATCAAGGTACTTACTAAATCCTTATCTTTAGTGTCAATTCTCCATTAGCCATTTTGGCTTATCTTTTCTAATTCAAAAGTCATTCTCCTTGGCAGACAAAAGAATAATCAAACTCAACAGTTCTGCTTTCTCAGTTATTGGTTATTATTGTTACAATTACCCCAAGCAGTGGTCCTATCCAATCTTCAATCCTTGTCTTTTCGCCCTTTTGTGCTTTTAGCTTTTTTCACTGGGTTCATAGCATAGCTGTAGTATACACCCATGACAATATTGTTTCTGTTTCTAGGACCATTGATTTTTACCCAAATATTGTCTTCCCTGTTTTCCTAGTCTGATTCTTGAATTTTCTCTGATGTAGCATCTTTTCTTAATGGGGAAGATTTCTTCTCTCCTCTTTTACCCTTCCAATGATCATGGTGCCAAAGTAGTTATCTATCTCCAGAGTTTCCTTCTAGTCATGAGATTCCCAAGCTTCAACTATAAGGTAAGAAGCTTAAAAACCTTAAGGAAGAAACAAAACTCATGCCAAGAAAATGTCAGTTGGAACTGCACAGGACTTCTTATCATAGCTTTAAAAAGATAGGTGAGGTTGGAAGGTCATATACTTGGGGAGGGGAAACTCCAAGGGAAATATACCTTCACCTAAAAAACTGCCAATTCAGTGAACATAGCATCCCTTCATCAACTTAAGTTTTGTTTTGTTTTTATTTTTCCCCAAGTTTAAATGAGAAAATAGCCCTATGAGAAGTTTAATAACTTGAATTAAATACTCGAGCAGCCCAGAATCATCTAGGCTGCCATAACAGTGAGTGTTTACTCATCCAAGTTATCACCTTATTGGAAAGGAACATTTCTACTATAGCATGTGCAAAGTATGAGAATAAGTTGCTAACAAAAAACTGTGAAGGTGATGAAAGCATCCCAGTGTTCATGCCTTGTAGCCCATCATTGTGACAACTAGTCAAGAGGGAGGGATAGCTTTCAATCAATACCACCCTCTTTGCATTTGCATCTCTTCTTTTCTTTGGGTACAACTCAGTAAAGCTGTACCTAAAGTCCACTGGTATTTAGCACCTATGTTGATCAGATATGAGAAAACTTGAAAAATAGCATTTTGAGCAAGGAGCATCTAATATGCCTCTTCTGGGTACCTGAAAGCTGCATAAGTATGTGAATATTTACATATATATTACATTCATATGAATCGTTTCTCATATCCATCTACTGTACAGTTTTCATTCCTTGATTTGAATTTTTATGAACACTTAACTCAGTCTTGTAAACAAATACAATCAGGTTTCCCAGCACCATTTCCTCTGTACTAGGTTTCCCTCCCCGATTGCCCTTCACTGCTAGTAAATGAAATCAACACACTTCTGCTAGCTTGACAATTATTCTTATTTGCATTAAGAAGCTAGGTAAGTGGTTCTTTCCCCAAGCTGCTTCCATGGTTTACATTTTAAACACTTTCTCTGCCATTTGCAAATAGTTAGCACTAATGCATGAGTAGAAAAAGAAAGGCCACCTTTGCTCAGTGTTGTAGAGCCAAAATTATCTTGGCACACAGTACTTGATACATGTCCAGTTGGCTAAGCCACAATATGTCCAGTAATCTCAAAAGAAGCTTCAAGAAGTGTCCAAGAAGGTCAGAACCTGTGTTTAAAATAACAAAACAAGCGTAGCAATGTCTTTTTTATTGAATATTACCGTTTTGGCTTCTTGGAAACTATACAATAGCCTCTAAGTAAGGGTTGGAAAAGCCTTTAATTCCAGAATACCATATCATCTAAACAAGACTCTTACCTAAATTATAGAAGTGTACCTTACTCTTCTCACCTGGGGAATTCATATTTTCTAACCATGACATTTTTTTGTGAGGCAATCAGGGTTAAGTGACTTGTCCCAGAGTCACACAGCTAGTAAGTGTCAAGTGTCTGAGGCCAGATTTGAACTCAGGTCCTCCTGACTCCAAGGCCAGAGGCTCTATCCACTGCATCAGCCAGCTGACATCATGAAAGGAAATGTATGGCACTAGGCATCAGTACTTGGTACAAAAGGCATTTGGGGAGGGGAAATTTAGCTCAGGACTCCTTGGCTGACACTAGCTGCTCTAATTCAGGTTCAATCTTCAATTCTTGTCACCAGATTTTCAGTTCATTGGTTCGTGTTTCAAGAAACATCTTGCCCAGGTGACCTCAGCTCCCTCTATGACTCTTGATAGAAGCTATTCTGAGATCCTTCTGTAAGATCCTGGGTGATCCCAATTTGAGTTGTATGTTTAGGTTAGGACTGTATGTAAGCAACTAAAAATTGCTTTATTTATTATTTTTGTGCCATTCTCAGGTGAACTTATGGGTAGACATGGAAGATGATGTTGCTGATGATAATAATAATAACAATAATAATAATAATAATAACAACAGCATTTATATAGTACCTTAAGGTTTGCAAAGCACTTTACAAAAATTATCTCATTTGATCCTTGCAACAACCCTGAGAGCTAAGTACTATTATTATCCCCATTTTACAAATAAGGAAACTGAGGAAGATAGAAGCTAAGTGATTTGCCCAGGGTCTAGTATGTGTTTAAAGTCAGATTTGAAGTCAGGTTTTAAACAGTTTCAATAGTCTCCTATTTAAATATCCCAGGATTTCATATTCAACTACCAGGTCAATGGCTGAGCTACAATTAGGCTGGCCTCTCTGTCTCCTCCACCTTTGACACTGTATCACTCTGACTCCCTATTCACCTAGTGTATTAAAACACCAGCAATTTGAGGAAAAAGGAAAGAAGGTTTTCTTGTTTTATAGCACCATTCGCCAAAATAGATGTACATTCAAGGATGAAAAGCAACGCCATAAATTCCAATTTTAATCTACCTAGAGAATGGACTGCATAGCACATACCTAATTAACTTTGGTTAGGTTAACTGGTTGTGAATGACTTCTAACAGCACTGAATTGCAATACACTAAATTTAATCTATCAAGGTCAAATCAGGATTGGTAGCAAATGATTAGATTTCTTTAAGAAAGTGTGGGGAAGTCCATGCTTGCATAGAGATAGAATCTATAGTGAATTATGATTACTTTTACTACAATTTATTAAAATTAGATTCCCACTTAAGAAGAGCTCCCTCTTCCTTCTCTATCTGGCAGTAGGTCAGAGGTGGGGAACCTGCGGCCTCGAGGCCATATGTGGCCTTGTAGGTCCTCAGGTGTGCCCTTTTGACTGAGTACAAGTTTTATAGGACAAATCCTTTTATTAAGAGGATTTGTTCTGTGAAGTTTGGATTTAGTCAAAGGGCCCCACTTAAGGATCTAGACGGCCATATCTGGGCTCAAAGCCACAGGTTCCCTATCCCTGGACTAGGTGGATCTTTCACTCAGAGAAGAGTACTGAGGCCAGAGTCTCAGAAAGAAGCTATCCTTAGGCAGATCGATTCTACAGTCACATTATGAATGAGAATACCATATCTCAAATCTTATTGTCTTGAGATCTTTGCCAACAAGGACAACTCAAATACCTGGCAGCTAGACAAACAAGGTGAAACATATCCAAATTCCTTGGAAAACTAAAATCTGATGATCCAGTGATATGGGAGTGAGTAGGGCCATAACCGCACCAACAGGGGTCAGAAACAGCAAGATAAAGTGGAAAGTATATAGGACTGGATGACAGGAGACCTGGGTTCTAGCCTCAGTTCTTCCAGTAACTCACTGTGTGACCTTGTACAATTCACCGTTTCTCTTAGCCTCAATTTCCTCCTCAGTAAAATGAAAGGATTGGATTAAACTATCACTTCACTTCATAGGATTTTTTTTAAATTGGAAGTTACCTTAGAAGTGAAAGGCAGCAGCATGGTATAGTAGAAAGACTTCTGAATTTAAAGACAGAGACCCTGGATTCAGGTTCTTGTTTTTCTGCTTCCTATCTGTGTGACCTTGGGTGGGTCACTTCAAACCACCTTGAGGTTTCATCTGCTTCATCTGTAAAATGAAGGAGTTGAACAAGATGGCTTGAAAGGCCCTTTCCAACTTTAAGAATATGTAGTTCCTTTAAAAGCACAATAGTGCCCCATAAAACATTATTTCTCTAATAATTCAAGAGCTTCTTTCAAAGCAAAGTAAACTCAAGAGAAACAAAATTGATGGTCAAGGTCTCTATAAAAGGCATATTTCCACACTTGAATGATTATGAAGGGGACATCTATTTCAGAATGTTAACAAAAAAGCCTGCTCACATTAAACCAAGAAAGACAATTTGCCATTGCATCTAACCTATACTATTCTCTGCAACCTTTTGCCATTGACTCAAAACACCACATTTAATACCAATTCCAATTGCATTTTCTGTTTTCATTATAAAGAAACCCCATATATTTTCTTTTGGTGATAAAAAAGAGTCAACAACAAAATCCTTCCTTTTGGAAGCCTTAAAGCTTTTTGCAATTCTATTTTCTAAAAGCTTTTTGGTGCAAGGGTCTTCAATGCCGACTGAAACTGACATTTCTAGAGTAATTATGTTATGCTGACCATAATTTTAGTTCTATCTAAATGCATGGCCCATACAGTTTAACAAACACATCTTGACTCTTTGTGTCATCAACATTCTGAAAGTACTTAACATATTCAAGTTTAAATTTAAACTCTGTGACATCGGAATCTTGCTCAAGTCGACAAAACCTAACCAAATTCATTGATAATTTGTTGATTGGTTTGTCTTTGTCAAATATATTAGTCAAGCTTAAATAGAAGTTATTATCTTCCCTGATATGCTACCCTTCTTATAGTCCATGTTCGCTTTTTTCTACCTTCATCCTTTGAAGAATTGTGCTTCAAATCCCCCGTTTGACTCCTCATTTCATATGTTGTCCCTTGCTCACACCAAATGCATTTATCTTTGTAATTAGTCTTAGTACACAGCTAAGAATAAGCCATGACTGGTTTTGACAAGTAATAACCTACTTTAGTTTTCTGTGCTCAAATGAAATCAGATTTTGTATATATAGCATTATTCAAAATGAACAGTCAGTCTAGAAGCACCATGCAGATATTACATTTGTCAACTGATGAATTCAAGGTATTTCTTAAGGCATCTAAGTACCTGAAATAAACTAAGGCCACTGGTAATGGTCAGTCTTCCTTTATCAAGTGGTTTGGTAGTAAGTAAAGTATGCGAATAAGGACAGGGGTATGGGTCTTTCAATGGACCATCAGTGCTTGGCCACATGGTAGGTACTCCGTAAATGTCAAATGAGTGAGTACAACAGTCATTAGGCATGTGTTCATATTCCCTGAATCTGTGCTATGATTTTATTAAAGTTTATGCTATATTCAATCTATTATTAAGCTCAATGATTACATGAGAGCCGAGAGTCCTTTTGCTTTTTTTGTGCAGACATAAGCATAGATGAGATTCTTATATTCCCTGAGAAACCTCAAGTGGAGTCACAGATCACAGATATACGCAGTGAGAAACTTCTAAAACTGAACCTATAGCTTTTTTTCCAGGCCAGAGTATGCACATACACATTATTTAATTTGAACATCAAAGAACTCTATCAAGTTGTCAGCATACAAGCTATTATCCCCATTTTACAGGTAAGGAAATTGAGGCTCAGATAAAATATTTCATCCAAAGACACAAAGCTAATAAATGATGGACATGGAACTCAAACCTAAAAATTATTACTCCAATCCTGGTGTTCTCTCCATACCACCATATATTGCCTTGTATTAGTTATTTGTGTTCATGTGTTCTCTCCTCTGCTAGATTACAAACATCTTGAGGACAAGGACCATGTCTTACAGCTCTCTATATTTCCTATAACACCTAACGCTATGCCTTTCGTATAGTAAGTAGTAAATATTTGTTGAATAAAGGATTACATATTTTCCAAAATAGTCACTTTAAGTGACACCAGTTCATAGATCTAACTAAAAGGCAAAGCCAGGCCACATGAATCAAAAAGCACTCTTTCCACTATACCATCCTACCTGTCTAAAGGCTAGGACCAATTGCTAAAGCTGCATCCATAGCATTCTACATTGCTGCAATCCAGTGCTCTGTACACTTATGATGGGTTATGCAGGGAAAAACTCAGGTATTTTTATTTAGAGTTAATATAAGTCCTCTCTCTTTATTCCACTGGAAGCAATTCACCACTCTGACTCTCTAGCTCTTTCTTAACCCACTCATTTCCACTTGGACTGCTTTGTTCTTCTACTCCATTTCGGCAAAAATCTGAGCTTACAGTAGCTTAAAGTGCTTTCCACTTTCAATAAAAGGATTTTTTTCCAATTCCATAAGAAGTGTTTTCTAAAAAAGGATATATAGATATAGACAGGGATAGAGATAGAGATAGATACAGATCTATATAAACATGTATCTATCTCTATCTCCATATCTACATATCTAGATATATGAAATTGTCAATAGCAGAACCAAACTAGACAAATTGGTAGGGGTCGCAACGGGGCTGACACAAAACTGTACACATATCCAGTTTCAATGTCAGAGAAAGGCTCATTTGAGGGGGAATCAAGTGGTTTCTTTTTAATAACTTGCCTCACAGAGACGCTACAACCAATTTAATTACAATTCCAGAGGAAAGAAGCTGAGACAAGAGGCATCACTATATTCATACTTCACGGTAGGCATTGAGGTGAGAAAAAAGATACTACGATTCCATGAGCTGAGAGCCAAATGGAAGGGCGTCAGTGGGAGGAGGGTGAAAACAACATCCCAAGACCAAAGAGTACGTATGAAAGATGTAGTTGTGACATGCATACATTTTGATTATACTCATTGTGGTACCTTGTAAACTCCAAAGATTGCTATAATTGGCTCCATTCCTTACACAAATGTGAGGCTTACTGTTGTGTGTTGGGAAATTTTGTGAATGTGTGCTCTGCCTAAGTACATCTTTTTATGAGGAAAACCATTAACTGGTATCATGAATGTAGAAGTATCTGCAATCATGTCCTTAGAAGGTACCAGTCTGCTCTGGCAGATTCAAGCACAGGTGAGGTTTTTCATGCCTTGGTTTCACCAAATTTCTCTAAAATTTGAGTCAGGAATCTGAGTCAGGACAACTCTGGTCAAACTGTAAAAAAGATTGGAATTGGGAAGATACTACCAATAAAGAATAATAGAGAGGGGAAGGGAGGAAACAAGCATTTATTATATGCCTACCATGTGCCAGGCACTGTGTCAAATGCTTTACAAATGTGGTCTCATATGATCCTCACAACAAACCTGGGCAGTAGATGCTCTCATTATCCCCATTTACTGTTGGGGAAATTGAAGCAGACATATTAAGTGACTTGCCCAAGGTCACACAGTTAATTAGTGTCTGAAGTCAGATTTGAACTCAAGTTTTCTTGACTCCGGATCCAACAGCACCTAGCTGCCTAGATAGAAAACTGTCCTTGGAGTCAGGGAGATGCAGGGTTGAGTCTTGCCTCAGAGAAATATTAGTTGGATGAATATCAGCAAGACACTTAAATCTCTCAGGAACTCAAGCAATTCTCAAAGAAAATAGGTTAGCATTGAGTTGTTAGTCTGACAAGGTAAAGGAAGTTGCCATAGTAGGAAATTCCAAATCAATGAAATCAAAAGGTCTGAATGCAGCCTCTCACTCCTCCCTCAAAGAGATAACTTAAGAATGTAAGTCACTTGTGAATGAGGGCCCTTCCAGCTGTGGTCTGGGGTTTCTTCAAATAGGCCAAGGCCTTCAAACGGCCTAGGGTAGTTATGGTCTTGATTGAAAAGGGATGAGGATGAGACCTTTGTCAGTATTAGGGTAGTTGGAGGGAAAAAATTATATGTATAGATAGATAGATGGATAGATGGATAGATAGATAGATAGATAGATAGATAGATAGATAGATAGATAGATAGAGGGCACAGGGTGAGTTGAAGATGAAGGGGTGATACCTAAAAAATAAAATTAAGGGGTGAGAGAGGATTATACTGGAGGAGGAAAAAGGGAGAGGTAGAATAGGGTAAATCATCTCACATAAAACAGACAAGAAAAGGCTTTTACAGCAGATGGGAAGTGGGGGAAGATGAGAGGGAATGAGTGAATCTTATCCTCATAGGAATTGGCTTAAGGAGGGAATACCATTCACACTCAATTGGGTATGGAAATCCATCTTGCCCTACATGACAATGGGGAGGGGAGAGGAAGGATAAGAGAGTGAGGGGGATGATAGAAGGGAGGAAACATTGGGGGAGGGGGTAATCAGAAGCAAACACTTCTGAGGAGGGACAGGGTCAAAGGAGAGAATAAAACAAATCGGGGGTGGGATAGGATGAAGGGAAATATAGTTAGTTTTTTACAACATGACTACTATGGAAGTGTTTTGCATGACTACACATGCATAACCTGTATTCAGTGACTTGCCTCCTCAATCAGGGTAGGTAGGGAGGGAGGAAGGAAGAAAATTTGGAACCCAAAGTTTTAGAAACAAAAGTTAAAAATTGTTTTCACATACAACTGGGAAATAAGATATACAGGCAATGGGGTATGGAAATCTATCCTGCCCTACAGGAAAATTGAAGGGGAAGGGGATAAGAGAAGGGGGGAGATAGAAGGGAAGGCAGATTAGGGGAAAGGGTATTCAGAATGCACACCATCTTGGGGTGGGGGAGGGATGAAATGGGGAGAAAATTTGGAACTCAAAATCTTATGGAAATGATATTAAAAACCAAAAATAAATAAATTAATAAGAAAAGGAATGAGGAAATCTTTCTTTTAAAAAAAAAGGTTGGAAGGGGTCCTATAGGAAAGTGGCTTGGTGGCACAGTGGATAAAGTGCTGGGCCTGGAGTCAGGAAGACTTGAGTTCAAATCCAGCTAAAGGTACCAGCTGAGTTACCCTAGGCAAGCCATTTAACCTGTCTGCCTCAAAGTTTCTTCATTCATAAAATGAGGATAATAACAACACATACCCTCCAGGGTTGTTATAAGGATCAAATGAAATAACACATGTAAAACACTTCACAAAACCTAAGAGCACTACCTAAATACTAGCTCTTAATAGCTTTTATTATGAGGAACCATTACTTTTGGTAATATGGAAATGTCTGAAAACTGAGGCTACTGCTACTGAGGAAGGTAAAGATAGCAAAATAATCTCTGTATCAATGGATTCAGAAAAGCCCTTTTCATGGCCACAAAAAAGTGGCAACTACGTGGGTGTCTGTAGTGAGGAAGCCCTGAACATTCCAGTATGTGAATGTAATGGAATGCTACTGAAATATAAGAAATGACAAATAAAGCAGATGTAAATAAACATGGCACGAACTAGTAAGAACTACTAGAGGGTCAAATAAGCAGACGCAGTAAAACGTTATGTAAAATTACAATAATGCAAATGAAATGTAAACAAAAATGAAGATTATGTAGTACAGTGCCAGGAACATTAGATTTGGCATCTGAGAATCGAATTCTGTTCCTTACTATCTGTATGACGCTAGGCAAGTCATTCAACCTCTCTGAGCTTTAATTTCCTCATCTGAAAGGGTCTCCCCACCCCCACCTCCAACCCTGACACCCACACATATACACAAACACAAACAGCTGGGCCTCTACTGCTTGGCCTAGAATCAATATATGAAGGTACAAAACCGGCTTATCAAATTTGCCTCTGTCTTAATAATTTTGCCTACATGGGTATGGCGGTTCATGCAATAACTCTATAAGAGTTATGGTTAAATGGATATTGTTAGCCCCACCTTACAAATGAGATAACTCAAGCTGTAAAAAGATAAGGGAAGGATCTAGATTCACAAAGACATTGTCTGAGGTAGGATTCAAACCAAAGTCCTTCCTGCTCTATTTACCTCTGTCCATGACTGCACATGGTCCCTACTCATTCACAGCTGCCACGGCTAGGAAAAGTGAAGGGCCCCTGGCATCTCTAAAATATGGCAACATCATTGTCTCTGCTAGTGCTTTCCCTTTTACTCTTGTATTTCTCTCCTTGAAAAGAGCAAGAAAAAAGCCAGATTAAAACCAAAACATCTTGAAAGGTATACACTCGCTCCAAAAAAGAAAAAAGGAACTGCAAAAGAAAGACAAGGGAATTTTGTTAAAACCCCTCCCAAGTACAAATAAGACCTCGGGGTTGGCTGCTAACTGTGAAGGAGAGAGGAAGGGTAATTAACTGGGGTTCCAGATGACATCACTGATAGTGCAGCGCACATGATCTTCTGAGCGGCATACAGAGATTGTTTCAGCTAAGCTTAGTTATAGACAGTGTTCTGGGTTATGGACCTCAAAGGGACACACAAGATAATTATAGATGATTTTCTGAGAATCATTATATAAGCCCTTATTTGGGGAGGGGGGATTAACCTCTCTAATAACTGTTCTAGTAAATTATGAGGAAGAAACATTAGAGGTAATTTTCTATGCCATACCAGCCTGGACTCACAAATCCCCTCTGAAGTAGGTATGATTTGGCCTTGTTTATTCAAAATTCATTTGAAATGGTTACAGACAAAGCCAGTGGCCAGTCACAAAGAAGAGAAAGGAGGATAAGTGGATTGAGGAAGGGTAAAGCGGGTAACCAATGATTAATTATATAGGAGGTCAGTCAGTTCCATAACGTAAGTTCCTATGTGTTGAGGTCTCCTTTTGGGCACCTGCATTGTTGTTTCTATTAGTGTCCGTGGGCATGACAGATCTTATACCAATAGCACTCCCACCACAGCTACCCACAGCCATATCCATAAAATCAACAACTCTCTTCTTCCTTTGTCCAAATGTACATATCTTTTTAAGCCAAGAAGGGAGCTCCTTACAATAAGGAGTAACAAGACTGTTGTAACCCTGACCATTATCATTATATTCCATGGAAGATGGTCATGGATCCTACAAGGATTATTTTACGAGTACATAGCTCCTTCTAAGTCAACCTTGGACATGCCCCTGGGGAAACACTGATGCACATTCAGGGGATGCTTGCACCTCTGACTAAAACCATACAAAGAAAACTATACCTTGGGATGAAGCCAGAGATGTCTGATCATGAGTTCTGGAGATTACACAAAGCCAAGGGAATACTAACAAGACAGTATTCCAAAAAAAGATCTTAATAGAGTAATAAGACAAATCTGAATAGGGAAAAATGTAGTATCATACATGCAGGTTTAAAACTCAACAGTTTCAAGACAAGATAAGGGAACTATTCCTAGATAGGAGTTTTTCTGGGGGAAAAAAAGGATCTGGGTTTTAATTGGCTGCAAGTTCAAGATGTGTTACCAAAAAAAAAAAAAAAAAGCAAATGTATTAAGATAGATTTGGTGTCCAGAGAGCTACAAGTGTTACTGTTATTGTCCCCTGCAGTGATCAGATCACATCCTTAGTACTGTGTTCAGTTCCCACATTGTAGGAAGGGCAGTGATGAGCTAGACAGTGTTAAGAAAAAGGCACCTAGATGGTGAGGGGCCTTCAGTTCACATCATCTGTGGATTTTTTGCAAGAAAATAGGATATCCAACCAAGCAAGGAGAAGAGTTAGGGAAGGTGCAGATAGCTGCTTCAAATGGAGAAAGGCAGGGAAGAAATATTTTTTAAGCATCTACTATGAGCCAGGCATTGTGCTAAGTGCTTTTACAAAATCATGTACTCGATCTGCACAACAAACAGATGAAGAAGGTGCCGTACTTATCCTCATTTAGCAGTTGAGTAAACTGTAGCAAATAGAAGTTTAAGTGATTTTCCCAGGGCCACACAGTTAGAAAGTGTCTGAGGCTGAATTTGAACTCGGGGTTTTCCTGACTCCAGTCCCATTGCTCTATCCACTGTGCCAGCTAATTGCCAATGATGTGATGGTTACCACTATTGTTGAGAGACAAATAAGCTGCCTCCTCTAGGGATGTGTGGATGAGTATAGTATCCCAGGAGGAGAAAGTGTTGTTTCAGTAAGCCTCAAGCTAAGCATCAGCAGGAGTAATGAAACCTTCTTAAACAGCATAAACAGCAATATTTCCATATGTAAAGCCCAACCTCAGGAGAAGGAGAGGGGAAATCTTACAGATCACCCATAGTCTATATTGACACTTTTGTTCCACAATTGTCTGTCTTCTTCCCCACATGCCTTTCAAAACTCCCTCCAAAAACATGTGTCCACTCTGTGTGTTCTGACAGTTACCTGGGATTATGGGAAACCTTTAAGAGAATCCTCGAATAAGGAAAAATACCTAGAACTTTCCAAAAATAAAATGAGCTACTTCAGTTGGCAGTGAGCTCCCTTTTACTGGGGTGGGGGATCTTCAAGCAGGGGCTGGATGGTCATTTGTCGGACATATTGAAAAGGATGTTTTGTTCAATCATAGGTTGGACTCTATAGCCCCTGAAGTCCCTTATGACTTTATGACTCTATAATATATGGCTGTCAATGTGAAATCACAGGAACCAGAGATTTGTATGGAATGAAAGTCTACCCCAGGGTTCAGATCACCATATGACATGTACTTGAGGGCCCTTAAATACTCTAGTTACTCTCTCTTGACACTCTCTAGATTATCAGTATGTGTGTGTGTGTTCAGTTGTTTTCAGTTGTGTTCAATGCTGTGACCCCCATTTGGGGGTTTCTTGGCAAACATCCTTAAGTGATTTTCTATTTCTTTCTCTAGCTCATTTTACCAATGAGGAAACTGAGGCAAACAGGGTGAAGTGACTTGCCCAGGGCCACATAGCTGGTAAGTGTCTGAGGCCAGATTTAAACTCAAGTTTCGTTCATCTTCCTGACTCTAGGCGCCACACTCTATTGCACCACCTAATCAATGCTCATTATAAAATGTAGTGCCCAAAATGGAACACAGTTATCTAAATATGGTCTGACTATGTCATTATACAGAGGGTCTCATATCTCCTTATTTCTGGAAATCATAGCTCTCTTAATTCAGCCAAAGATGACATTAGCTTTTTTTTTGGTTACTATATCTCAATGTCGGTTAATATTGAGTTTGAAAAACTCTAGAACAAAACAAAACCATGTGGGAAGAGGAGGTACATATGATCCCCATCCTCCTGTCTGTCTGTTCCTGGAGTTGTCCCAAAGATGCTTTTAAGGAGCCTACAGAAGATGAGATCACATCCCAACATTCTGATTCAATTGCAAAAAGTAATTGCATAATCCATATGTGCCACGGTCTGCCAAACTTTATACCTAAAGAAACAACATTAGGGTAGCAACTTATCCCTAAACCATTTTTATTTGAATTCCATTGAAGATGAGAGGAAGAGGAAGAGAAAGAAGAAGAGGAAGAAGAAAATGAACAATAGCAGCAGTTTCCCTATATATAATGCATTGTGGTAACAACATTTAACATACATCAAATCCTTTGATCATTATTGGTAGGTGACCTGAGAGGTAAAGGATGATAATCCAAGGTGAATAATACATAATAAGTTTAAAATGGATACGTGACCTCAATGCTACAAAATAAACTATAAAAAAAATTTTTTTAGAAAAACAATGGGATAGGTATTTCTCACAGAAGTGGTTATAGATAAATTTTGTAACCAAAGAAGGGATAGAGATTATCACAAAAGATAAAATGTGATTCTGATTACATAAAAATGAATAACTTTTGTGCAAACAAAATCAACGATGTCAGGATAAAGAAGGAAAGTTCAAACCAGGAGAAAAAAATTGCTTCAAATATTTGTCATAATGGTCTAATATCTAAGTTTCATAGGGAACTAACACAAACACTTGAGACCAGAACCATTTTGCAAAAGATAAGTGGTCAAAAGATATGAAGAAATAACTTTCAAAATTATTAGAGACTGGAGGTAGAGCTAAGATGGCAGAGTACAGCAGCAACCCAACTGAACTCTCCCAACATTCCCCTCCGAAATACTTTAAAATAATGCCTCAAATCAAATTTTGGAGTGCAGAGCCAGCAAAAGGTTGGAATGAGACATTTTTCAGATCTAAGATAACGTAGGAGGTTCACAAGAAAGGTCTGTGATACTAAGGTAGGTGCTGGCCAAAAGCACATGCAGAGTAGCAGCAACAGCGTTAGGAGATTTCTGCCCAGAGAGAGTAAGGGAGTCACTGGTTGATGGCACTTAGTGCCACTGGTACTGATGGGCAAGTCTATTGCTCTTCAGCAGTTCTAAATTGCAGTTCCAGGGTGGAGAGGAGTGCTTATGGTTGGTCACTAGTGAGTAGGAGCCCTGGTCTCAGTTCCAAGGCAGAGAGTAGCACCAGTGTTGGTGGTTGCAGGACAGTAAGGGACCTTATCATAGCTCCAGGGTCAAGCAGAGTAGGGGTAGCACTTGCAGCTGCAAGGGAGCAGGGACCCTTGCTGGGTAAAGACTAGAACATAGACCAGGACAAGAGTAACAATACTTCTCCCCATATCACCTTGGAAGCACTGAAAACACAGACCCCCAACACTAGCTCTGAAAACAGGATCACGAAAAAGCCTGAAGCTTGGGAGAGTGACTCCCTATCCATAGGTGAGTAGAACTCAACTTTAACATAAAGTTCAAAGTCAAGAAATAAGCTGTAAAAATGAGCAAAAAGAAAAAAAGAAAAAGGAAAAAAAAACCTTGACCATAAAAAGCTATTACAGTGGCAGGGAAGACTGACACACAAATTCTGAACAAGAAAACAATATGAAAACCCCTACAACCAAAGTATCAAAGAAAAATGCAAATTGAACTCAAGGCCAAAAAGAATTCCTGTAGGAGTTAAACAAAGAGATGAATGGTAGAGGAAAAATTGAGAAAAGAAATGAGAGTGATTCAAGGAAAGTATGAAAAGAGAATTAATATTTTTGGTAATAGAGGCACAAACATTCACTGAAGAAAAGAACTCCTTATAAAGCAAAACTGACTAAGTGGGGAAAGAGGTATAAAATCTCACTGGAGAAAATAATTCCTTAAAAATTAGAATCAGGTGAGTGGAAGCTCAAGAAATAATAAAACAACGTCAAAATAATGAAAAAAATAAAATAAAAGTGAAATATCTCATCAGAAAAAACAACTGATCTGTAAAATATATGAAAAAGAGATGATTTAAGAATCATTAAACTACCTGAAAACCACGACCAAAAAATGAGCCCAGACATCATATTTCAAAAAATTATTGTGGAAAACTGCTCTGATAGCTTAGATCCAGAGGGTAAAATAGAAATTGAAAGAATCCACCAATTACCTCCTGAAAGACATTCCCAAATGAAAGGTGTCAGGATTATTATAGCCATATTCTAGAGCTCCCAGGTCAAGGAGACAATATTGTAAACGTACAGAAAGAAACAATTCAAATATTGTGGAGCCACAATCAGGATTACACAAGATTTGACACTTTCCATGTTAAAGGAGCAGAGGGCTTGGAATATGATATTCCGGGAGGCAAAGGAGCTTGGATTACAACCAAAAATAAAAAGGGATGTTTAATAAAATAGAAAACTTTCAAGCTTTCATGATGAAAAGATCTGAGATGAATAGAAAATTTGACATTCAAACACAAGACACAAGAAAAGCACAAAAGGGTAAACATGAAAGAAAAAGCATAAGAGACTTAATATGTTTAAACTGTCTATATCCCTAAATGGGACGATGATACTTGCAACTCCTAAAAACTTTATCATTATTATGGCAGTCAATAAGAGTCTACATAGACAGAGGGCATGAGTATATGTTGATTATGTTGAGATGATCTCCAAAAAAAGGGAAAGAGCAAGAAAAAGGGATGCACTGGGAGAAGGGAGAAGGGAAAGGTAGAATGGGGAAATTTTTCTCATAAAAAAATAGTCATGGAAGCAAGAGCTTTTACAGTGGAGGTGGAAATGGAGGGAGTAGTGGACAATGTTTGAACCTCACTCTCATCAGAACTGGTTCAAAGAGGGGAGCATATACATATACATAAACATACACATATTTGTATACACACACACACATACACACACTCAGTTGGGTATAGAAATCTATGACTCAATAGGGAAATAAAAGGGGAAAGGCATAATAGATATGAGGTAAGATAATAAAAGGGAAAGTGAATTAAGGGAGGTGATAGAAGAAAAACAAACAAAAGAAAGAGAAGGATAGACATAAGAAAATAGGATGGAGGGAAATACAGTTAGTAATCATATCTGTGGATGTGAATGGGATGAACTCACCCATAAAATGGAAGCAGATAGCAGAATGGATTAGAAGCCACATTCCAACAACATGTTGTTTACAAGAGACACACTTGAAACAGAAAGACACAGAGTTAAAATAAAGGGCTGGAGCAGAATCTATTATGCTTCGCTGAAGTAAAAAAAAAAGGCAAGACTAGAAATTATGACCTCAGACAAAGCAAAAGTAAAAATACACCAGTTAAAAGTGATAATCAGGGGAAATATATATTTACTAAAATGCACCATAGACAATGAAGCAATATCAAAAAAAAATTATGCCAAGTTTCTCTGATAAAGGCCTCATTTCTCAAATATATAGGGAACTGAGTCAAATTTCTCAATTGATAAATGGTCAAAGGATATGAACAGACAGCTTTCAGAAGAAGAAACCAAAGCTACCTATAGTCATATGAAAAATTTTCTAAACCACTATTGATTTTCTATTATTGTTCAGTCATTTTCAGTTGTGTCAAGCTCTTCATGACCCCATCTAGGGTTTTCTTGATAAAGTTACTGGAGTGGTTTGTCATTTCCTTCTCCAGCTAAATTTACAGATGAGGAAACTGAGGCAAACAGGGTGAAGTGACTTGCCTAGGGTCACACAGCTAGTAATTGTCTAAGGCCAGATTTGAATTCAGGAAGATGAGTCTTGCTGACTTCAAGCCCAACACTTTATCCACTG
Organism: Vombatus ursinus; assembly: GCF_900497805.2. Taxonomy (NCBI): domain Eukaryota; kingdom Metazoa; phylum Chordata; class Mammalia; order Diprotodontia; family Vombatidae; genus Vombatus; species Vombatus ursinus. Next base: position 3,309,172 of record NW_020954681.1, read on the forward strand.
TGCCACTCAGCTGCTTCACTTTGCTTTATTGACTAGAGAAACGCAAATTAAAAGAACTCTAGGGCAAAATTTCACATGTATCAGAAATGACAAATGCTGGAGGGGCTGAGGAAAAATAGGTCCACTAATGAACTCTTGGTGGACTAGTGAACTAGTCCAAATCATGCTGGAGAATAATTTGTAACTATGCCCAAAGGCTATAAAACTGTGCATACCCTTTGACTCAGTAATACCATTATTAGGTCTGTACCCAAAGACATAAAAGAGAAAACTTGTACAAAAATATTCATAGCAGCTATTTTTGTGGTGGTAAAGAATTGGAAAATGAGAGGATGTTCATCAATTGAGAAATGGCTGAACAAGTTGTGGCAAATGATTGTACTATGTGTACTGTTATAATATGTGGCATATGAAGGAGTACTATTGTGCTATAAGAAATGAGGAGAGGAGTGCAATTAGAAAAAAAATGGAAAGACCTAATATGAACTGATGCAAAGTGAAATGAGACTGGAAGAATATTGTGCACAGTAACAGCAATGTTGTAATGATGATCAAATGTGAAAGACTCAGCTTCTCTGATCAATATAATTATCCAATTCCAAAGGATTTATGATGAAAAAGTACTATCTACATCCAGAGGGAGAACTGATGAACACTCTCTACAAATTGAAGCATAACTTTCTCACTTTAAAAAAAAAGGCTATGTGGGAAAATTGGAACACTAATGCATTGTTGGTGGAGTTGTGAAATGATCCAACCATTTTGGAGAGCAATTTGGAACTATGCCCAAAGGGCTATAAAAATGTGCATACCCTTTGACCCAGCAATAGCACTTCTAGGGCTATATCCCAAAGAGATCACACAAACGGGAGAAGAACCCACATGTACAAAAATATTCATAGCAACTCTTTTTGTGGTGGCAAAGAATTGGAAATTGAGAGCATGCCCATCAATTGGGGAATGGCTGAGCAAGTTACGGTATATGAATGTAATGGAATAGTTTTGTGCTATAAGAAATGATGAACAGGCTGACTTCAGAAAAAACTGGAAAGACTTGTATGGTCTGATGATGAGTGAAGTGAGCAGAACCAAGAGACCATTGTACACAATAACAGCCACGTTGTGTGATGACTAACATTGATAAACTTAACCCTCCCCAGCAATACAAGGATTTAAGAAATCTTCAGAGGCCTTGTGATAGAAAATGCTATCCACATCCACAGAAAGAACTATGGAAGTTGAATTGCTATTTTTTTTCTCTTCTGTTGAGTTTTGTTTCCTCTTTCTGGTGGTCCCTCCTATTGGTTCTAATTTTTACTTATAACATCACTAATGTAAAAACATGCTTAATAGTAATGTATATGTATAGCCTATATCAGATTGTGTGCCATCTTGGGGAGGGTGGTGGGGAGGAAGGGGGAGAAAAATTTTAAACTCAAAAGCATATGGAAGTGATTGTTGATAAATCAAAATAAATTAATAATTTTTTTTTAAAAGAGTGTATAAAAAATACTATAAAAGGGGCAGCTAGGTGGTGCAGTGAATAGAGCTCTGGCCTTGGAGTCAGGAGGACTTGAGTTCAAATCCAGTCTCAGACACTTAACACTTACTAGCTGTGTGACTCTGGGCAAGTCACTTAACCCTGATCACCTTAGCAAAAAAATAAAATAAAATAAAATAAAATAAAATAAAATAAAAAATAAAAAATAAAAAAATATAGCTAATATGGAAATATGGTTTTGCATGGTTTCACATGTATAATTGATATCATTTTGCTTGTCTTCTCAGTGGGTGAGGGAGGGCTGGAAGCGAAGGAAAGAATTTGGAAGTCAAAATTTTAAAAATAAATGTTAAAATAATAAATTGATTTTTATAAATTATTGCAAACTATTAACAATCATATCAGAGATTGCTTCTTATCACTAATAATAGGAGAAATAAAAAACAACTCTGAGGTTTCCCCTCATACTTGGCAAATTTGCAAAGGTGACAAAATACAGAAATAGTCAATGATGGAAAGAATGTGGAAAAATAGGCACCATAATACACTGCTGGTTAAGATGTGAACTGGTATAACCAGTCTAGAAAACATTATGGAATTATGCTACAAATTGCTAAAAAAAAAAAAAAAAAGTCCCAAACCTTTGATGCAGAAATGCCATTGCTAGGCATATAAGAATGTCCAAAAAAAAGTCCCGTACACACCAAAATACTCATAGCTGCAACTTTTATTTTATCAAAGAACTGGAAACAAAGTAGATGTGGTGCATGGATATAATGGAATATTGCTGCAACGTAAGAATTGTTGACTATGAAGAATGTAGAGATACTCTTTACACCAACTGATGCGGAGTGAAATAAGAAGAACCAGGAAAACAATATACATTTACTACTACAAAGTAAATGGAAAGAACAACAGTAACAACAAACAAAACCTTAAAAGGTACGTGACTGTGTTGACCCAGAAAATAATAAGAAAATTCACTTCTGTCCTTTCTCTGCAGAGGCATAGGATTATGAGTATGCGCTATCACATGCACAGTAAGTCTTGGTTGATATATTGATTAGTTTTGCAGAACTGCTTTTCCTCCATTTCTCTTCCTCTTCTTATTCTTCAGTATAAGGGATGGCACTCTGGATATGGAATGTGGAGGGATATATTCATAAATGAAGGTGATGTTAAAAACAAGAGATATCAATAAAAATATTTTTACAAAAGAAAATTCAAGGTGAAATGATGGCAAGAAAAAAAAATAATGCAAATGCCCAGGGCGATTGTGCAAGAAATAGCAAAGCAGTACAGGGCAAGCTTGCTCATTCTCCATAAATTTACTCTTCCATGACACATATGTTATCTTCAACTTGACATCTAATATTAACAGGAGTTATGTATGAGCTGAGATTTGATGTAAGAGATTGGGGAATTGATCTGAGTTAAGACAAATCATGAGGATTGTAGGTCGGATAAATGTGTGTGTCATCAGTGCTGGAGTAGTAAATCAGTCTGAAGAGAGAAAAAGATCAAAGGAAAAAAAGCATGGAAAGAAGGCTCATAGATGGGAGACAATAGGAATCCTCTACTTTGGGACCGAGTAGTTCCATAAACAAAGTCTATTTAGCGCTAGACTGCAAAGGACCATCCTGAACCTTCCCTACTTTTAGGTATGAAGTATACACTTATTTGTTTCCTCCAAAGACATTCTCTTCTAAGTTTCATCTCAAACCAAGTATGAATGAAATGAATGTGTTCTTTCACCAATATTTGCATTTTAAACTACCTCCAGTTGTATAATGAAACATGTTGTTCTCCTTAACAAAATCTAAGACTTCAGGATGGAAGTAATTAACCCTCACAATAGAAATATCAACAGAATTCTGCTTAATTAATTGTTGCAGACATTAAGCCACAATGTGTACTTTACTCAAGTCAGGTGATACATATAGTCTCTCAAAATGCTTGGACCGAGCAAGTCACTCTTACAAGGCTGTAATGAGGAAATTTTACATGTAGGACAAGTTGCAACATTGGGGGCGGGGCGTCACTTGGAAATGCAGGACGGAAGAAACACATTTTAAGATGCCCCAGTGTTTCTTATCCGACGCAGAGGAAGGAAGCCTGGCCCATGGAGAGACTGCCAGGGGCTGGGGCAAGCAGGGAAAGAAGCCAACCAAAAAGGTGCTACCCCATGTATTTCCTACATTTTCCACTGTGAGGCAAAGCCCTTGTCACCCTGCCCTGATCTAATCTAATATTAAAAGTCAAACTTAAAATCACTTGAGCTTGATAATCTGGTCTAAAATTTTGTGCTGCTAACCTACAGAATATTTTATGGTCTACTGTTGACTTGGGGCTAAAAGTCAATGACACTTGAAGTACATTTAGCAGGGATAAGCTAGTAGGCATTAGGCAAAGGAGAGAGAAGCCAATACTTCCAACTTTACTTTTGAAACCCTATGAATTTTTTCAATAACTGTTAAATTGGAGCATTAACATGTTAAGTTCTAGGAGAAAATCGTATGGACGTAATCCAAGTCCCAAGTCAGATTACCTAGGATTACTGTGGAACCTTGGTGGAGGACACCAGCTGTGTACTGTCATCCATGCAATATTCCCACAGTAATCCTTATGATCCTGGTGAGTCATTCAAGAAAGAAATGAGCCAGTAGCTGCATGGAGGTTGCCATGTTGTGCAGGTAACCACAGAGTACACATAGAGTACATAGCCCAACCTAATCCTGCCCTCCTCCTAAACTTTGCCACATTATCTAAGTAGCAATTAAAATTAGTGGAGATAGTTAGCCTGGAGAAGAGAAGGTTGGGTTGCTATTGGAGGGATAATAGCTCTCTTCCAGTATTCGAATGGATGTCACATGGAAGAGGAATGAGGCTTATTCTGTTTAACCTTAGAAAACAATCAGGAGCAATGTGGGGAAGTTACAGAGAGGGGGGTGCCATGTGGAAATAAGGAAAAAATGTTTTCCCCAATAATTAGAACTAAGGGACTGCTTTAGGAAGCCCAGCCCTTCCTCATTGGTGATCTTCAGTAGAAGGCTAGGGGATCACGTATGAGGGATACTTTAGGAGAGGTGTGGCTTACACTAGATCTGCTCTGGGATTCCTCCCAACTCTGACATTTTATGGTTCCACAAGTGTGTCTTTCTCTTCCCATCCATATGCCTAGAGGTTGGAAATTCTTCAAAGGGGAGTCTTTCCAAAAAAAAAAAAACTTGGAAATTACAGACATGGCTGATCTCACACTAGCAGGAATCTAGGAACACATTTGAACCAAGACTGCTTTTCTATTACCTGCAGCCTTGTGGATGTGACTCTACCAACTCTTTGGAACTGCAAGTCAAGTAAACAAGCATTTATTGATTTGCAAATATTTTCAAGGGCCAAGGCACATATCAAATGTGAATACTACAAGGAAGTCTAAAATGGCATATGTCCAGGTATTGAGAGGTATCAGTAAGGGAATTAAAAAAAGAATTTTAAAGAAATATGACCGGTCGATTTCCCAAGGAGCTCTAATGCTTTGTCAATTTCCTTGGCAACATGGAAAGAATATCAGATTTGGTGTCAGAGGAGCCCTGTTCAAATCCCAGCTGGGCCATTTCCTACTTGTATAACCTTGGGGAAAATCACTTAGCCTTGTAGGGTCTCAGTTTCTCCACTGTAAAATTGGTAGATTGGATCAGATGGCCTAAGTTCCTTACCAGCTCTAAATCTAAGATTTTATTATTCCAAACCACATAAGATCATCTCTAATTTTTTAAGTATGTTTATATCTTGATTTAAAATGCCGCACAGGAGGGATTTCTAGTCCCTTGTAGGTATGGGTTGCCATCCCCCTTGATAAAATAACAGAGCATAGGCAAGTAATTTGAGACCTTGTCAGTGTGGACAGCTCCTGCAGTGCTCCCTTTCACCAATGCAGATTAAAACTCCTTTATGACTTAATAGATAAACCTCAAGGAGTTTGCCTGAGACAGGTAGAGGTTAAAGTGACTTGGCCATGGAGACATAGATATTTTCATAGGCAGAACTTAAACTCAGGCCTTTCTGAATAAAAGCGCCATGCACTTGCAAAGACTGCATCTTCATTATCCACATAACTGCCTTATTTTCTTAAAGGTAAATAGTTCTTTAAGTTCAGGATTTAATTGGAAATTAAAACCTCCATAAAAACAACTATGCTTTCATTTGGATAAACTGCATTTGAAATCATATTTCCCAATCTTATTTTTTACATCACGGAGTATTAGTTCTAGACAGAGCCTCAATCGGGAATTGTTAGGTTGAACAAGGATGTGGTAAGAGCCCTCCTCACCCGTGATAATTATTCATTTATCATATAGGCTCATTGAAAAGCTCAGAGTGTATTCACACACTCAGGCATACACTGAAACCTTGCTCAGGCACTGTGTTATAATGAGAACCTTCTCTTGCTTCCTGTAATTAAATCCCATTGGACAGGGCAAAGGCAGAGTGTCAATGTGGCCATTTGGGAATAGTGGGACCCCAGTGTGGAACTAAAATGATAACAAGATTAAGGATCTGCCCAGCACCTAAATCAAGATCCCTAATTGGAAGATAATGAATAGACCTTGGCACTTCCATCCCAGACTATTTGGGGGAAAGAATTCCTAAATGATTAGCATCTGGATTCGTTGCCATCTGAGCTACCAAACTTGCAGCTTACTAGGAGAATGGAGTCCAAGGAAGTGTTCTTCAGTTCTGTTGATAAAGAGTCAAGAACAGTTGCCAGAATCACAGAGATCATCTGACCCAATTCTCTCATTTTACAGTAGAGGAAATTGAATCCCAGGAAGGTAAGGGACTCACCCAAGGTCACTGAAATAGTTCATACAGCAGAAATGGAATGAAAACCCCAGTCTCTTAACTTCTGGTCTAGGGGCCATTGGCCACAGGGCTATAATGCCTCTTCTCCTTTGCTACTTAGTACCCTCATGGTCACTAGAACCTAAATCTAAAGTGCCATCATATGCTTTCATATGCATTTTCACTTGAGCTTGCTAGATGGCACAGGGGATAGAGTGCTGGACTTAAAATTAGGAAGATCTGAGTTCAACTCCCACCTCAGACTCTTATTTAGCTATATGACCATGGGCAAGTCATTCACCTCTCTCAGCCTCATTTTCCTCATCTGTAAAATGGGGATAATAGTAGTACCTTCTCACAGAGTTGTTATAAGGGTCAAATGTAAATACACGTAAATCACTTTACAAACTTTAACGTAACTACATAAAAGTTGTTGTTATTGTTATTATTATTAAAGTAGCTAATTAACCTCTGTGTGTGTGTGTGTTTCTGTTATTGGCTTCCTTCCCCCTGGAATTAACCACTTGTGGCAATGGCATATCCCCCTTCCTCAACTGCTGTTCTGGGTTCCATCCAGAGAGTATCTACTTCTCTCTTCTCTGGCCAGATTCTGCAGTCTTATATCTGGCCTTCACCTATCCTCTATTTCTGTTCTTTGAGGTTCAGCTTTGGACAGCAGCTTGTTGGAAGTGCATGCCTTCTCTAGGCTGAGAAGGGGCCAAATGTTCATGCTACATATGCCCACAAATTCATTGACACATATCCTCTAGACCACTTCAGGACCTAACTACCCAACAGTGACAGAAAAATGAACACACAACTCAAACTAATCTCTCCTACTAAACTGTCCAATGACAACTTTGAATGCTCAGGTAGCAGAGGAAGTAGCATGGGCTGAGAAGAGAAGAGCAGACAGCAGAAGGAAGAGGCCACTTGAGTAAGAAGATAGAGCAGTGACATATGTGATTATGTTGTACTCTCCCCCTCCCATGAAGCTTTTCCTTAGTATACAGAGTGACACTGTAATTTTTTAGTAACTGATATTATGACATTCCTCCTATTCATACACAAATGGACTAATTACTATGAATATTAATTTGTGCCAGTGTTCAAAAAATTCATTAAGCACTTCTGTGAATTTTTAAAATGTGTTTCAGAAATCACTGAAAAATAAAATATGGAAAGACTAACTTGAAAATAGTAGTCTTATTTGATGAATCTGGCCATATTTCAGTTTTTCTCTATGGGTTTTTTCGGGGCCCTCTTTAGGCAAAATATATCACAAATTATGCATGCTGTGTTTCAGAAATTAATGATCAGAACTAAGAATATTGCAATGTTGAGAATTTCAACTCTCCAAGCAATATTTCATCTTTACCCACAAATATATGCAGAAAACAAGCTGATATTAAATTTCTCTTTTTTCATTTTGTGACATCAGTACATTACTTTATTGGAAGAGGGAGTTCTGACTGTCACTTACCTCATCCCCCCAAAAAAAATCTTCTATAAAAATCAATTGAGAGGAAAACATTGCATTCCTAAACAATCCTACCACACTCCACCCAGCCTTCACATCGCCCAGAAGAAGAGATGGAAAGTAATAATGGGAGAAATGGAACTGTCTCTCTATATATGATTTTGATTTTTGAGATAGAAATAATGGAGGAAATACATCATATTCTTCAAAAAATGATCAAGCTCAATGTTCTATTGAAAGTTTTTAGCCCAAGTTCCAAGCCCCATAAGGCTAATTTCTTACATCCCCAAGGAAAGAGCTATAAACTGGTTATTAACTCCCAGGGAAGGAGAGAAATATAGGAAAGGAACAAATAAAGTAATGAGATTCAAGGGGACAAAAACCTCATCCTGATATCAAAAACTCATTTACTAGATGAAGGAGAATATACTCATTCATTGGTAAAATGTAAATATCTGCTTATCTGTCAACTTCTTGATGTGAAATCTATTCTGCAAGAAGAGATTTCATATATGTAAGAAATCTCTCTCTCCCTCTGCATGTGTGTGTGTGTGTGTGTGTGTGTGTGTGTGTGTGTGTGTAAGGTACTACCCCTTTTAGATGTATACTGAAAAGGAGCAGAAAAAATAATTTTTGTAAGAAAAAAACAAAATTCACTTATAAAGAAATACAGTCTGTCAGATAAAATGAAAGGGAGAGAAACAAACTGGACTGAGCTTGAGATAGAAAAATGACCCTTAGATTACTTTATTAAGAGGAATTGTTTGAAGGTAAAACAATGACTGAAGTAAAAATGGTTGCAGGGAATTGTGGTCTATCATCTCATTTACATGAGAATATTTTTAGCATTCCAAACTTGGTAATTGAGAAAATTATAAATAATATAGCTGGTTGGGGGTTATGGAATGACTGCATAATGAGTGTTGATTTCATACATCAAAGAAAATACATTTACTGAGCTTGATCTCATAAGGTAAATGGGTCAGTGACCATCAAAAGGCATAGACGGATAAGACTATACTTAAGGCATTAGAAGGATCAAAGAAATCAGCAGGAAAGAGGAGAAACAGTCAGTGACAGGATTCAGTTCTCAGCCAATGAGCTTCTGGCAGCTGCTCTAGCCTTTCTCCAGCCAATGAGTAAAGCAATGCCTTTCCTCCAATCAGCAAGCTCCATGGGAAGTATAGGAAGCAGCAGCCACCTCTGCTGGGAGCATTTTCTGTCTTGTGTTCCCAATTTCTTGTGACTTGTCCTGTGCTCAGCTCATTCTCCTGCCTCTTCTCTTATTCTCATCCTACAGCTTCTTCTTAAGGGCAGGGAGCAAAAGAAGGAACAATAGATGTAAGTTGTAAAGCGGTAAATCTAAGCTTGGTGTAAGGGAAAATCTTCCTAAGGACGTGCTTCAGAAGGTTGTCCATTTCTCTTCACTGTCTTCAAGTATAAGTTGGATAAGGACCTGGGGGGATATTTATGGAGTGGATTCAGGTATGAGTTGGACTGGCTGGATCCTTGAGGTCTCTTCCAGTCTGGGGATTCTGTGATTTATATAAGGTTTTTCATTGGTTTAATGGACCAGGGACCTCATAGGTATGGATCCTCTCACAATCAGTGCAAATAGCAACCCATCCACTTCTTCTGTTTGACTTTTGTCCGTGCTCTCTCATCAAAGCTCCACAGAACGTCTCCCCAATACACTCAGAGACCTTGCTGCCCTTCAGCAAGGTCTTTTAAAATTCTGGAGGTACTAGTTCAGCATTTAGCCTGGCCATCTGTTATTACTCCTTTCATTTCATCATGAATCTACCTCTTTTTCTGATCATGCATTTCATAGGCTCATAGATTTAGCTCTAGAAGCAACCTCAAAGGTCACTGAGTCAAGCTCCCTTATCTCATAGATGAAAAAAAAACTGAGGACCAAAGACATTAATTACCTTGGCCAAAGTCACCCCAGTAGCAAGTATCAGAGCTAGGATTAGAATCCAGATCTTCTCCTGAGTCAGGGCTCCTTCCATTGTACCTTGATGCTTATACAACACTTTTTATACGTAAGCAATTATAAGTATATACTGAAGTATAATGATAAGTACAAGTATATAAGTATAAGTTTGTTACTTACATAATAGACTCAGAGACAGACACTAATACTTGTAGGATCTCTTATGGTACCACTGTCAATACTCACTCTGATGACATAGATCCCAACCTTGCAGTGATTTTGTATTATGAGTTGCTGTGGTCAAAAAATAGATGATTTCTGACTTGACCTGACCTCACCCCTTACCAACAGTCAATCTAAAAATGAGCTTCTCTCTGTATTTAGCCAAATTGATCTTCAGGATATAGACATGCTGCCAATTGCCAGGCCTAGAGATTTCTTGGACCCAGCCTCCTGGATAAAGGAGTGGCAGTTTGCTGCATAATACAATGATCCTGGAGAATTCTGAGACTCTATCTTTTAGAGAGAGTACAGGGGAATGCCTGGATAGAACCAGGATCTTCAGGGAAAGAAGAATGCGCATATAGCCCCAGAGGAAGAGAAGCAGTGAGGGACTGGGCCACAACACAGAGAGGCAAAAATCTGGACTCTGTCCTCCATTACTATAGAGAATTATTTAGATGATGCAGTTTAAATAGGAAAAGAGTGGCCTCTTTAGCTACCCTAAGTTCATTTCCCTCTTTGGGGGGAGTTCAAAACAAGGGGTAGCACTATGAGTGCAGATGACTATATAGGTTCCCAGAGGGAGGAAACAATATACATTAACTGTTCAGGGGATGCAATGAGTTCTTTATGCTGCTTTTCATTTCATGTAGAATGAAAGAAAGACTATCTTGTATCTGATATGCATTGTTACCTGTGGTACTTGCACAGGAATGAAGGACCGTTTTATTCATGTCTGTGGAGATCTAGACATAAGCGATATTCTGAGGTTCCCAGAGAAAACTCTAAGATGGTACAAAACAAGCCAGGGAGGCCCCCAATATTTAAAGTGGTCACAGTCAAAATAGAGCTTGTGATTCCAGGGCATTGGCTATATAAAACTTAAATTCTGTGAAGTGAGTTACTCAAGGTCACCTTACCAGTTAATGACAGAGTTTTCAAGACTAGAAGCCAGATACACTGACCTCTCAGGCTCAATTTTTTCTCTCTAACATTCTCCATGTCTCTGTCTCTATCTGGTCCCAAATATCATTTGCTTCAAGGAATACATAAGTCTATGCTGGTGTCTCCCTTTTCTGCCCTCCCCACTGAGCTGACAAAGGGAATGGTGGTTGCCTAAGGGCAGGCAGCCTTTCCTGGGGCTAAGCTGATAACTAGCAGAAGCTGGCCAGAGCCTCAGAAAAGGGAATGGCCTCCAAAAAGAAGAAATCCCAGATCTGGACTGGATCCTGAGAGCTGTGATCCATTGTGGAATGAGCCCTTGAGAAAAGGAGAAGTTTGGTGGTATTTTTTCTTCCCTTTGTCTTGTCAACAGAGATTACAAGAGAAAACAAAGTCCTCTTAAGGCTTTTGTCATCTCCTTGCTTTGGGGGACTATATAAAAAAGATATCCGTGTTGTAGAACTAGACAGTAAGAGCAAAGGAATAAGAGGGAATGGCAGGGAGTGAGCCAACCCCCAGAGTGGTCAGCAGAGAGGAGTCATCAGGTTTAAGATGGGGATCCGAGGGACAGTTATGCTGGGATCCTTTAGATTAATGGGGGAATCAGTCCAAGTTAACTCTTTTGCATTCCTCTCCTTCCATTAAAAGCCATTATTTTGTAATTTGGGGAAAAACAAAACATGTTTTCAAATGAGGAACTGGTGTTAGGTACTGTGCAGAAATTTCCCAATGTTTCGTAGAGAGGAAAAACCAAGAAAAATGAAGACAAGAAGTATGGAGTTAGGCCCTTCATGCCATGAGTCTCTGACAAAAGGGTTTGAAGATACTAGGATGAAGTATCAACTCATCTCTTTGGCACCAAAAGCCTTTTAGGGTCAGCTCTTCCTGTCTTTCCAGACTCATTTCATCATAATCCCCCTTCATGCACTTGAGCCAAAAGGGCCTACTTTCTGTATGTGACACTCCATCTTCCACCTGTGTGACTACAAAGGCTGTCCCTCATGCCTAGAATGTATTTCCTCTACATGACTATCTCTGGGGTCAATCCCTAGCATCCTTTAAAATCTGACTGTTCTTCTTAGTTTCCTGAGCTGGGTCTTCATCTAGGTCAATCCTGCTAACTATATAGATGTCCTCCAAGGTCCTATCCTGGGCTATGTTTTCTTCTCCCTCTATACTATTTCACTGGATGATCTCATCAGCTCCCATGGATTCAATAACATCTCTGTGCTTATGACTCTCAAATCCTTTTATCCAGCCCTAACCTCTCTCCTGACCTCCATTCTCACATCTCCAACTGCCTATTAGACATCTAAAACTGGATGTCCCATAGACATCCTACATTTAACATGTCCAAAAGGAACTCATTATCTGTACCCCCTCAACTCTGCCCTAATCCAAATTTCCCTATTACTGTCAAGAACACCACCATCCTTGCAGACATCCAGGCTCCCAACCTTGGTATCATCCTCAACTCCTCACCCTCTCCCAGCACGCATATCCAAATAGTTTCCATCTCCCATATATTTTCCCTTTGTAACATCTCTCATGTACGCTCCCTTCCATCCTGTGACTCTACCACCATTCTTGTGCAGGGCAGTAGTAAACACACCTAAACTATTCCAACAGTCTTTTGGTTGGTCTCCTTGTCTCAAGCCTCTCCCCAGTCTATTCCATCCTTCATTCAACTACCAAAGTAATCTTACTGAAGTATAGGCCTGACCATGTCACCCTGCTATCCAATAAATTCCAGTAGCTCCTTGTTACCTCTGGGATCAAATATAAAATCCTTTGTTTAGCTTTTAATGCCCTTTATAATATAGCTCCTTGCAACTTTCCCTGTCTTCTTATACTTTTCTTCCTTCCACAGACTCTATGATCCAGTAACACTGGCCTCCTTGGTACATCTTACACAAGACACGCTATCACCCACTCAACTCCAAACATTCTCACCGACTGTCTTCTTTCCCTTCCCGTCAACCAATAAACATTTATTAATCACCTACTATGTGCCAGGTGCTGTGATAAATGCTTGGGATACAAAGAAAGGCAAAGGACAGTTCCTATCATAGGAGCTCACAGTCTAACAGAGGAGACAACATGCAAACAATATGTATAAACAAGATCTATACAGGATAAACTGGAGTTCATCAATGGGGGAGGGACTAGCATTGGGGACTATTAGAAAAGGTTTCCTGTTGAAGGTCAGATTTTAGATGAAACTTGAGGGAAGCCAGGAGGCACAAGTGAGGAGGGAGAGAGTTCTAGGCAAAGGAGACAGCCAATAAAAACGACTGGTGTTGGGAGATGGAGGGTCTTGTTCAAGAAACAATAGAGGCCAATGTTACTAGATGGAAGGGTATATGGGGGGATGAGGTGCAAAAAGACTGGAAATGTGGGGGCAGTTCATAAAAAGCTTTGGATGCCAAATAGAGGACTTTATATTTTGTCCTGAAGGTGAAAGGAAGACAATGCAGTTTATGGAAGAGGGGAGCGACATGGTCAAGTTTGTACTTTAGGAAGGTAAATTTGACAGATAGGTGGTGGATGGAATTAAGCAAGAAGAGACTTGGGGCAGGGATACTAATTGGCAGGCTATTGCAGTAATCTAGGCATGAGGTGATAAGGCCCCGCACCAGGGCGTTGGCAACATCAGATGAGAGAAGGGTGATGCGGACAAATGGAATGAAGGTAAAATCAATAGGTCTTTGAATGAATCTCAGAGGAGGACAGCTTACTGAGTGATGGTAGTAGAAGGAAAGAGACCAGAAGTATCAGTGAGGAGCAAGGAATATTCCAAGTCCCCCACCTCAAACAGTAGTTGAGGGGAATGAGTGAAAGCGCAATCAGTGGTAGACAGGGGAGCCAGGAAGGCTGCATTATCAGGAGAGAGGCAGCTCCCAGTGAAAACCATAAAATAAAAAGAGTGGAAAAGGAAAAGATTTAAGAGGGAAGCACAGTTTTTACCAATGGAACAAGCATTGCAGAGAGTACCATGGAAGGGGTGGGTAGCTTTAGAGTATGACACTGAGGGGGCAAGGTTGAGGGGGCTGAGAATAAGGAAGCAGGTAATGGGAGATGGAATATGGGCTCTGTATGATGACAGCCAGGAGTTCAGAATCAATGGAACAGGGAAAGGATGAGCATGTAGAAGTTTATTAATCAATGACAAATGAGTTTAGGAGAGTTATTAACATCACTAGAGATTCAACTGTAGTTTCCAGTCCTCTCAGGGTGTTAGGCAGGTCAGGTAAGGAGACCAGTCAAGAAAACTGATGGAAAGACTTTTCTCTACTATCCCTGCAGGGAAGCCAGGTGGGGAGATAGGCAAATAAATACAGAACCACAGTTTTTCACTGGCAACACTAAGTGGGAGACTATGGGCAAGTCATTGAAATCCTCTGTCTCAGTTTCCTCATCCTTCCCTTGCAGGTAGAAAGAAGATAGCCTAGAAGATCAGCAAATGATACAATGGTATTTCTCCCTATCTGCTATGAGCAGGCTGAGGCCAGCCAAGAAGCCCAAGTACATTCTCTGTATTCCAGCAGACAAGAAGTAACCATCCCAGGGGACATGGTCTCTACCTCTTGACTTATCTAGCTTCCTTTGACTCTTAGCTAAAATCCCACTTTCTGCAAAAAGCCTTTCCATGCCCCCTCATTCCTATTATTGTGTGTGTGTGTGTATCTTGTTTCTACATAGTTTGTGAGCTACTTGAAAACAAAAATTGCTTTTGCCTTTCTTTGTGCCCCCAGCACCTAGCATAGTAACTGACAAATTGTTGTTGTTGTTCAGTCATTTTTCAGTTGTGTCTGACTCTTCATGACCCCATTTGGGATTTTCTTGGCAGAGATACTGACTTGCCATTTCCTTCTCCAGTTTATTTTACAGATAAAGAAACTAAGGCAAACAGGGTTAAGTGACTTGCCCAGGGCCACATGTATAGTAATTGTCTGAGGCCAGAACTGAACTCAGGAAGAAGAGTCTTCCTGATACAAGCCCCCGACCTTATCCACTGCAGTGCCACCTAGCTGCCCATAACTGCCAAAGAGTAGGTACTAAATGCTTATTGACTTCAAGCTTAGGTGCTTCAAGCTCCTACAAGAGGCCTTTACCTGTTCTTCCCCTATCTATCCCCTAGCCTGTCGATGCTCTATCCTCCTACGTAATTTATTTTGTAAATACTTTTATTTGACTACTTCTGTACATGTAGTATCGCCCTAGTAGAATGTAAGTTTTTTGAGGGCAAGGACTGCTTCATTTTTGTCTTGGCATTTCAGGCATCTAGCACAGGGCCCTGTGCAAGCAAAGCACTTAGTAGAAGTCTGTCGAATCAAATTTAGGTGGGGGTCTTGTTTTGTTTTTGTTTTTTTATTTTTTGCTTTTTTCTGTTTGACATTGAAATGGCTGATGACATACCTTTGATCAAGGCCTGGAGATAGTGGAGACACTGAAGATGTAGCCTGTGCTCAAGTTACAGCATAACTAGTTCTGGCAACTGTGATATTAAATGCATATTTTCAGAAGATATGTCTCTGAGACTAGCAATAAAGCCTTATGCTTAAAAGTTGTCCATCAAGCACTTGCATAGCAGGAAAATAAAGCAGGATGACCACCCTGCTGTATGTAAATGGCTGTCTTTAGCAGTGGGCCCCTAAGTGGCACATTTGTTCTGCTCCAACTCAGGTATCTGCATGGTGATACACAATAAACAAGTAGTAGCCTGATTAACTTTTCAAGCAAGGCCCTGCAGACCAGAGAGAATTAGCCCCAACAGTACTGGTTTGTGAAGCATACCATCCATTTCCTTTTATGACAAGCATGTGATAGATGGGGGTCTCATAATGAGCACAGGTGAGGTTAGGGTGTATATCACATTAGAGGCTTCTTTCAGAGTGAGAGGAAAACAAATAAATACAGAACCACAGTTTTTCACTGGCAACACTAAGTGGGAGACTATGGGCCAGTCATTGAAATCCTCTGTCTCAGTTTTCTCATCTATAAAATTAGCAGGGCTCTTGGAGAAAAGGCACCTTAAAATGATAATGAGCCACCTAAATGCGATTTTAAAAAATGGTAGAACGATATAGCAGAAAGAAAAGAGGGCTTGGCATCAGAAGACCTGGATTTTAACTGCCACTCCCCCCATTACACAGATGAAAAAAGTGAGGCCCAAGGGCATTAAATGACTTGTTCATGGTAGCGCATATAGTAAATATCAGAGGTGGCAATAGAATCCAGAGCCTGTTTCAGCAAAAGGAATTTTCCATCCCCCATCTCTTCCCTGAGAGGCAGTTATAGAGCCTCAGAATTGGAGGTAGGTAGTCCTGAGTTCAAATCCTAACTCACACAGCCACTAGAGAAAAGCAGAACAGCCAAGCTGTATATGGTTTTGAAAAAGAAGAGAAGAGCAGAGATAATAACATCATTGGATGAGAAAGAAAGGGAGCAGTGTCAAGAGAAGGCAGAAGCCCCCACCAAGTATCTCCAGGAAAGGCAGATGACTGGATCCTAGATATGATTCTCCTCAATTAGTTTTTCAGTTCTTCCCCTCAGCCTCTAAGGCAAGGATGGGCAACCTGTGGCCTTGGCCTCCAGACCACATATGGCCCTCTAGGTCCTCAAGTTCAAAGTTTGGATTCAGTCAAAGGACCTCACTTGGAGACCTAGAGGACCACATGTAGCCTCAAGGCCAAAGGTTCCCTACCCTTGCCCTAACGCTTAGAACTTATGTCTTCTGTATTCTATGCTCAGCCAGATCAGGGCAGCACGAATTTCTCTCCTTTTTTTCCTAGGAAGGAGTCAACTGTGAATTAAAAGCATCCTGTCCTGTTCATGCCAGAGCTACAGTATCTCCCCAATTTTGTCACTGTGGACGTTTCTGAATCAAGGAGATCCTGCCCTGTTCATAAATAGAAAGCTTCCCCCTTCAATCTGGTCAACTTGAAACACTGCTGACTTTTTTTGGTCTAAGACCTGCTGTTCTGGCTAAAGCTAGGGAGAAGGGGAAAGCATCATACAGCATGCTCTCCCCCCTCCCACCATTGACCATACCAACAAGCTAGAAGGTAATTAGGTATCAACTATTACAGTAATGCTAAGAATGAATAACTAAGCAGGCAGGTTCCTAAATAGATTGCAACCTCTTCGAGGGCAGACTTTCCTTTTTATCACCAGAATCTAGTACAGTTTGTCCTACATGTTAGGTGCCTATTGTTTGCTGAATAAAATTGAAATGGGTTGGGCCCCCTGGTGGAGGGGAAGAAATAGTCCTTATGAAAGTATCCCTTTCAGCTCCAAGTCCATGACTCCAAGACCATCTATCTCACCAAACTTTTTTTGCATTTTAAAACTGACACTATACTATCCAAGGGACAGAAAGCTTGAGCAAAGTGACCGTCATTCAGTTATGGACCATTCATGTCCTATTGATCTGAAATAATTTTAAGGTTGTCTGGCAAGATCAAGTTAACAAAGCCCTAAGTGTTGTCTTTGTTGAAAGCTTTAATTGAGTAGAAGGGAAAAAAAAAACAAATCAAAAAACAAAGCAGCATGACCCTGAGCCACGTATCCAGATTCTCCATGACAATAATAAAGGAAAAACAAGATATGTTATCTTCTTGGTCCCAGTGTTCCACGAATGTCAGGCGATGCCACCTTCGTAGGAGGTAGCAAAGGACTATCCAGGTAACTGTTGGGAAGGTAGTCTACATAGACAGATGTGGATGGTGCTCCCATTTGGCATCAGCAATTCCAAGACCCAGAGTGCTTGGAAATTTTGGAGCCCCACATGTTAATAAAATCAATACTAAATAATTAAAATCTCAATTAAAATAAATTCATCAATGATGCCACTGTCATAAGTAATCTACTCTAAATATTGGAACACTGAGCATTTTTCATAGTCAAACGCTCTGCAGTTGCATTCCATTGTCCATGTGGAAGACCCGGTAAATGTTTCAGGATACTCCCTCATGTATACTGAAAAGAAAACC
The DNA here is from genome assembly GCF_900497805.2 of Vombatus ursinus. Taxonomy (NCBI): domain Eukaryota; kingdom Metazoa; phylum Chordata; class Mammalia; order Diprotodontia; family Vombatidae; genus Vombatus; species Vombatus ursinus. The sequence goes on from NW_020954681.1 coordinate 3,327,090, forward strand.
ACTCCAAAGTTCAGGTACTATTGGTAGTAGGTCAGTGACATCATACACCTTAAGATATTAGAGAATAATAGAAAAAAGGTACCTATGTAATCCCTCTAGATGAAAAGACAGCACCCATCTCATATAGTAGAAAAAACAGACCTGGGTTCAAATCCTGGGCTTTGGTACTAGGTGACCTTGAAAAAGTCATATAATCTGTCTGGGCTTCAGTGTGCTGTTTTCTAAAAAGAGGGCATTGGCTTAGATGGTATTGAAGTTCTTCTCCAGGTCTGACATGCTATGGTACACCTGAATTTTGCATTTGTGTTAGTAAACTCAATAATTATGTAGGAGACTTAGTCGTTAAAAGTACAAACTTGCAGAAACTTAATTATGTGCAGTCATCATTGGCTAAGCTGGTAAATGTTTGAGGAGTAAACTAATTACCAGAATAAAGGTATACCTGTCCAAGTAAAAAAAAAAATAAGTGGTCTGTGAAATGATTGAGAAAATTAAGAGCAAGAAAATTCCAGATTAAAAGTCCAGGGAAGGCTCTGGAGTTAGTCTCAATCAGTAAGACAGAGTGGGTCAGCAAATTTTCACTGCAAGTTTCTTTTCTAATAGGCAAGAGGGAAAAAGCAAGTATACTTAGCTGCTATTTCTTTCTATAAGATAACTGAATTGCTGGACGAAATTCAGGGTATTTCTTTCTCCACCATCAATCAGTAACTTGTCATTAATTAGCTGCACGATCTTAGGCAATTCTCTTAATTTTTCTGGATTTCAGTTTCCCTCTTCGCAACCTAAAAGTGATTGATCCAGAAGCTTTCTAAGGTTGCTTCCTGTTCTGAAATTCTAAGAGCTAAGGACTCTGTTGCATTTTTGTTTATGCCTCAGATAGTGTCTCAGTAAACCACAAAAACTGCTATAAATCTGGATGGCTTTCCCACTTCCCCAGCAACACAGTCCCCACAAGTCAGGGTAGGGAAAGCAAAAATATTCCCAAAGTAAACATGGAGTAAACAGAACCAAAAAGTACCTAAAGCGGCAAAGGATCAGAAGACAGGGGCATCCTTTATAGCAGCATCATAAAGTGTCTGTATGTACCTGTCTGTGTGTCTGTCTGTGTGTCTGTGTGTCTATGTGTCTGTCTGTGTGTCTGTGTGTTTGTCTGTTTGTCTTTGTCAGTCTGTGTGTCTGTCTGCCTGTGTGTTTGTCTGTTTGTCTTTGTCAGTCTGTCTATCTGTGTGTCTGTCTGTCTGTCTGTGTCTGTGTGTCTGTGCTTGTCTGTCTGTGTCTGTATCTATCTGTCTGTGTGTCCCTGTGTCTGCCCGTGTGTCCCTGTCTGTCTGTCTGTGTGTCCCTGTCTGTCTGTGTGTCCCTGTCTGTCTGTATGTCCCTGTGCCTGTCTGTGTGTCCATGTCTGTCGGTCCGTGTGTCTGTGTCTGTCTGTCCGTGTGTCTTGTGTCTGTCTGTCTGTGTGTGCGTGTCTGTCTCTGTGTCTGTCTTTGTCTGTCTGTCTATGTCTATCTGTGTGTCTCTCTGTATTTGTGTCTGTGTGTCTGTCTATCTCTGTGTCTTTTTCTGTCTGTGTGTCTGTCTATGTGTCTGTGTCTGTCTGTCTTTGTCTGTGTATTCTTGTCTGTGTCTGTCTGCGTGTCTGTGTGTCTCTCTGTGTGTCTGTCTGTCTGTGTGTCTGTGCTTCTGTCTGTCTTTGTCTGTGTCTGTCTGTGTGTCTTTCTGTGTCTGTGTGTCTGTGTGTCTCTCTGTGTGTATGTGTGTCTGTGTGTCTGTCTTTGTGTGTGTCTGTCTGTCTCTGTGTCTGTCTGCCTGTGTGTTCCTGCGTCTGTCTGTGTGTCCCTGTGTCTGTG